>NW_017537352.1:0-67888 GCF_001853355.1 Bactrocera latifrons
AAACTCCTTACGTACAGCTGCAACCGAAACCATTGGTTTTCGGAAAGTGCAAAAGAACAGCTGGTACGACGAGGAGTGCCGTGTCGCAGCGGAGAGAAACAGGCTGCCTACCTCGCAACGTCCAATCGACCACAACACGTGCGGGATGAGATAGATGCCGAGGGTAGAAGAGGGAAGGGAGACGCATTTATAGACAGAAAAAGAAAGASGCCGAAATGCGTGAGTACGAATAGCTTGATAAGCTGGCCGACAGGGGTATTGCTCGAAAATTCTAYGAAAAAATGCTGCGGCTTACAGAAGGTTTCAAGACCGGAGCATACTCTTGTAGAACCCCCAAAGGTGATCTAGTCACCGATGCTCAGAGCATACTTAAATTGTGGAGGGAACACTTCTCCAGCCTGCTGAATGGCAGTGAACGCCCCAATCGATGACGATGGAGCAGACGTTCCATTGCCCGACCAGGAAGAAGTTCGAATAGCAATTACCCGCCTGAAAAACAACAAAGCGGCGGGGGCCGATGGATTGCTGGCCGAGCTATTCAAACACGGCGGCTACGAACTGRTAAGGAGCATGCATCAGCTTCTCTGTAAAATATGGTCGGATGAAAGCATGCCCAACGATTGGAATTTGAGTGTGATTTGCCCAATCCTTAAAAAAGGAGACCCCACAATCTGCGCCAACTACTATGGGATAATACTCCTCAATATCGCATATAAGGTTCTATCGAGCGTATTGTGTGAAAGATTAAAGCCCACCGTCAACAAATTGATTGAACCTTATCAGTGTGGCTTTAGACCTGGCAAATCAACAACCGACCAGATATTCACCATGCGCCAAATCTTGCAAAAAACCCGTTAAAGGAGAATCGACACACATCACCTCTTCGTCGATTTCAAAGCTGCTTTCGACAGCACGAAAAGGAGATGCCTTTAWGCTGCGATGYCTGAATTTATCATCCCCGMAAARCTAATACGGCTGTGTAAACCGACGTTRAGCAACACCAAAAGCTCCGTCAGAACCGGGAAGGACCTCTCCAAGCCGTTCGAYACCAAACGAGGATTCAGACAAGGCGACTCTTTATCGTGCGATTTCTTCTACCTGCTTCTTGAGAAAATAATTAGAGTTGCAGAACTAAATAGAGAAGGTACAATCTTCTATAAGAGCTGCTGGCGTATGCTGATGATATTGATATCTATATATATATATATATCTATATATATATACATATATATATGGAATATATATATATATATATATATATCGGCTATAATTGCGTAAGCGGTGTCTACGCCAACTAAGAAGAAGAACGTCATACTTAATACGACATGCCGAACCAACAACCGAACCTACAAAAGGAAATGTTAACTTCGAATGCACCGTAGCTATACCCTTCACTGGTGCATTTCTTATACGCCGATAATTTATATACATATACTACAAGTTGAGCTCCAAAGTAAACAGGACCTTTAAAAAAAATGAGCAAATGGTTTTTTTCGACAAAATCAATTTATTTTATTCAAAATAGTCTCCTTCTGCTTCAATGCAGCTCTTTGCAGGGTCCAAAAGCATGTAGAACGAGTGTTTTAACTCATTGACCGGTATGGCCAGTATGCCGGTGCAAGCTTTTTGAATGGCCTCTACGTCTGCGTAACGCTTTYCTTTCATGGGCAAATGCATTTTTCCGAAAAGGAAGAATTCGCACGGTGCCATATCAGGTGAATACGGGGAGTAGGTAATGGTTAAAATGTGATTTTTGGTCAAATAAGCGTCACTCGAATGTTAGATTCTGAGCAATTTTTGGTCGTCAGTCAATTTGTGCGGAACAAACAGCGCACACACCTATCGTAAGACCCAATGTTCTATCAAAATGCGGTAAATCGATGCTTTGAAGATGTTCAATTCCATTTCCATGAATTTCAATGATGATTTCGGCTGAGTTTTGATGAATTCACGCATAGTTTCGATGGAATTTCCGGAGATCACGGATTTTGATTGGCCCACAAGTTGATSGTCATTTATGTTCTCACGACCACTTTGAAARCGTTGAAACCACTCGTGCACTCTGTTGCGGAATAAGCAATCATTGCTATAAACTTGTTTCATCAATTGAAACGTTTCGGTAAAAGTTTTACCAATTTTAAAGCAGAGTTTAATGTTAGCTCTTTGTTCGAAGCTCATTTTCGCGAACACAATAACACAAACATACTGACACTTAAAACGCAATAASTTCACTTCCAATCAATGAAATGTCATGAATCTCTCACTGGACAATCGATAAAGCTTTATCCTTCTAACGCACCAGCCGACATATAGATGGCGCCATTAGGAGAGATAGATTCAAAAAATCCAATTTACTTTGGAACTCCCCTTGTATATATGTACATATACATATTTTATAGGGTCTCTGTCGTTTCAATCTGGATGAAGCAACTTTATGGCAAATTCAATATCAGGGTATAATAATAGTAACAAACAATGATGTTCAATATTTAATATTTTATATTAATTTCGCTTTCTGTAGGAGATACATAGTTCAAGTTTAAAATACACCTATAAAGTCGGACATATTTTTTGTAATTTTCATTTTGGAGAATAATTTATCACTCGAGCCATTCACAATGATAACACTGATTTAAAATATACAAAACATCTAGGGTAATCTGGCCTGTTTTTATGACATTTTTTTCATAGAAATTGTTATTCAACAAGGGACTTTCTTTTAACATCTCATTTTTGGATCATGGTTACCGTCCCTACTAGAATCATGAAAAATGTTAATAATAAAAAAGTATTCAACGTTTTTTTTTTTTTAATTTTTCCCCATATTTTCTTAAATTTTTGCCATAATATTGTCACTAAATCATAAAAAATTATGAATCTGGTAGCGACGAAGGCCAGGCGTTTTGGGAAAATTAAAAAACAAAAAAAAAATTAAGCAAATCTGTTGAGTAGTTCGCTAGTTTAAAAAAGTGTGTTTTGATAAAAACGCGTTTAAAGTTTAAGGAGTGGACTCCGAGCGCTCAAAACGTCGAGCGGTATTATTATTTTTGGGCTTTCTTCGAAACCTTCCAATGGTAAAGTGAGTTTCAACATTAATTCTAAGATTACCCTACTGACTCCTTAAAGATATACATAAGTAGGTTATAAAACGTAATGATTTACCCACATACTTCAATTTACGAATTCAACACAATGACTTTTTAATTGCTTTTGGATGAAAATTCTTTTACAAAAAACCGCTAAATTACCAATATGAACTAAAAATGTTAGCTGTTTTATTTATATAGTATTTTATAGTATATTTATGTACATACATATGTATGTGGTTTGCATATGTGTCTTAAGGAAAACATGTCTCTACATATGTATGCACATGTGTGGTTTTTGTATACATACATGCCAATAAGCAGGATAATCAATAAATCACTTGAAGGCTTTCTTAATTAAAACTTTCGGAGTAATAGAAGGACACAAACACGAACAGGGGAAATGAGCAAGCAAAAAGCCCTAATTTACACAACAGAATGCAACATGTACAACTACATATGCATGTGCACACTCGCATGTGCACGTAGCCTTTGGAGGCAAAGGCGACTTTAAACGTAGATATGTATGGCAAATTATTGCTACTTGCACACAATTACATTTAAAATGAATTGTGTAGACGGAGAAAAGGATGCTGCCCGAAAGGATACCATAGAAAGAATGTAAGTACAAGAAACTTACACCACAGCGATAAAAACAAAACTCTAGATGCAAAGAAAAAATACAAACTATTAGGCCATTAAATCAAGCATAAAATGAACTGAAATAGTTTGTAAACCATTTAAAATACGAAGCTGGAGAAAACCCTTTGTCAGGTAGCCATATTAAAGGAGACCTGCATATATTCACACACATGCCTTAAAACATAAATACTTATGCACAGGGTGTCACAGATTGAAATTAGCCGCCGTTTCAATTAATCTTCACATTAGACGAAGTTAAAACAGTATTTTCAGCATATTTTTCTTTTTACTAAGCCTGAAAGTCTGCTGTCGATTTGTTTTTTTTTTTTTAGGATTGTCAACTACACAAATGGCAGCAAATTTATATCTTGCGTTAATTTTTCGACACCCTTTATTTGTACATATATCATTTACGTTATTTAAAATAATTAGCTTGCCCAAATATCTTAAGATTCTTCATACCAACTAATTATAAAAATAAACTCTTTTACTTAACCAGTCAAGATGTTCAAAAAACCCTCGTTCAATAAACTCTTGACGCGAAAGCATTTAGCGAAGGTAAATACAAGCAAATAAGAACGAAAATTCAAGTCTTTTGGAAACGCTTGACCTCAAACAACAACAAAAATCAACCGCAAACTTAGTATTTGGCGTTTATTTTGGGTAAATTATCCATAAAATGTGTCCACAAAAACAAAAAAAGCCGAAGGAAAAAAACTGAAACTAATAGAACAAGCAATGGAGGCATGAGCTCAAAATTCTTATTTTTTTTTTTTCATTGGTTTGCGTGTCATTTGACATTTCTGTTGGCACTTTGCTCACAGTTCGAATTGAAGTGCTAAATTGGCGTTTGCCTTGCTACTCAATAGGCGTCGTCAAGCGCACACTTTCGATCGCCTTTAAACTCCCGTGCTGTCTGAATTGAAGATATGAAGGACGCAGACAACAACGCTAAGAAAATCAACCCCCAAATCTTCTTTAATTCTTCAGACATAAGCGGTGAAGTTCTTAAAATTTCATATTTATGTACTTTTGCGCTTTTCTTGTGTTTACCTTCGAACCATAGAATTCTTTTGTGTGGTGGCCAAAGGTTTGGGGTGGACTTTGGTGATAAGTAGATTGTACTGAATTTGGAAACTTGTTCAGAAAGTTTTCTTAAGTTGCTTGCGCCTTAAGGCTATTCATAAAGAAACCTTAAACCAGAATAATAAGAGCATATATTACGTAAATATTCTTAGAGTACTTATATGCTTCAATTTAAGAATATAGTAGATGTTAAGTGAGAAATATATTTAGTTAAACAAATGGAAATTTAAATAATTAGAGGGAATTCACTTTTGTTTGAATGTAAACTGAGTTGCAGTTCAATRTATCGCTTTTCCCGAAAATACATTTTTCAGATTGGCTGCTATTAAAACTCGAAGACTAATCATCCGATCGCTTGTCCTGGATGGGATATCTTTTCTGTCAACCGCTACCACCCTAGCTCCGATCCCAAATTGCTTAATATCACAGCTTCCTTCCACCCATTTCCATTGTGTTCTGGGGGTTTTTCCTTCAGGAACTCCCTCATCTAGCACAGTAATGATAACGCGGTTCCGCGCCACATTAGCTAACGATTTATCGGGAGTCAAGTCAGCTGACTTTTGTATCTTGTCTGGCGCCATTGGCGCTTTAAGCTTAAAAATGGGTTAAACCGCTTTCGCGTAATCAATAGATTGATATTGTAAGCTCCTCATTGGTTGCAGCTTCTTCGTTTTCAGACGGTAGGCAACATGGCGCTACTAGCAGAAACACGCTTGGCATCTCCATCCTCTCCCTGCTTAGCAGCAATACTGTCACTATGTGTTGTTGCTCACTTGGAATTAGGTTTGTCTTCAACTCCCAAGCTAGTGCCAACCCTTGCACTTAGACCAAGCTTCGCTCCTGAYTTTGTGCTGGCTAAATACGCTGCCCTTTTCTCTTAACAACTCGAAGTTCTCGACTCCCCATCTGAATTACGTGCTATTTCAGAGCAACAGACATCCAGTAAAAAATCCTTAGCTGCAACAGGGGCGAACTGTTACCAGCTCGTTTCTGCTTCTTTAACCAGTCAGTTCAGCGTCGAATATCTGCAAACCCTTTTGAAACACAAGCCGAATACGAAGATGGTTGATGGGAGGAATTGAATTTTTATTAAAAGCTCGTTCAAGTTTTTGGTCTGCAACAAGTTCATCTAAAACAAAACATGCCCAGACCTTACCTTTACCAAAATCTTTAGTAAAAGTTCTCAAAATGGTGTTGAAGTATGCTTTTCGTTAGATAATCCTGCATGTTGTATGATTTTTGACACACACCTCGTGCTATATTATTTATGTACATAGAAATATATAAACATATCTCCAACAGTTGAAACCATTTCCTGAAGTAGTTTTATTTTAAAAAATCCCAAGTATACGTAAATAATACGTTTCATATTCCCAGGCTTTTAACGCAAAATAAATATAAATCGAACAATTTTTTAAATTTTTTTCCAAATTTATAGAATAATTATGTATGTTCACTTAAAATTCGAAATATCATGTTAGTTACATGACAAAGGTAAAACTATATAAAATAGAAACCGCTCATTATGAAACGAAACTTTAATTTCTGTTATAACTTTATTGTAGTATGTATGTATACGTTGCTTTCGAGGCGATATGTGACCTCAGGGGTTGCTTACATTACTTACACTCATTATCTTATCTTTGTCCTGGATTCGTTGAAAATATAATGTAGTAGATAATAGCACTGTATCTATACATACATTTAGCTATTAACGTACGCAAGTTTGCACAAGTTAAGGAAATCGCATGATCCTGTTATGACAATATAAATTTACCATATTACAAATTGATTTCCACTTCTGTGATAGTTACAAGTGCTTATATAACAACGACGGAAAAAATATAGATTGTTCGTATTGTTTATGCGATGAAGCTCACAATATCGATTCTATATAATTCGGTTGATTATACATACATATATTCTTTATCTACCCCTTTCATTTTGCCATTATAAGGTACATACACTATATAAAATTGCTATCATTTCAAGAGTTAGCTCTTAAATGTAACAATATACACCATAGTTCATGGAGGGGACTTATTATACATATATTTAATAATATGCGATTGGTAAAGCTGTACTGGCAAATCTATATTTAGGTTACTTATTTTTGTTTTTCGTTAATAAATTCATTTAATCATTAAATTTTGTAAACAAATGAAGTAGAATTAAAAAATTTGTATTTGGCAAACACGGCAGAAATATTAAATGTGCACATAGGTATTTCAGCTGCTGAAAGAAATCCAGGGGATTTTAGATTCGAAAGTCAAATTACTCTTCATTAAATCAATACTCAAGAAAATCATTTAATCATCAGTAAAAACTACATAAACGAGCATTGTCGTTGTAAAATATACTACGTAATATCTGTTTCTATAATTGTTTCTAATTATTTTTAGCATTTTCTGAACTATGTAAATATGAATAAATATTAAATAGTTAGTTATGTTAGTTTGAACTTACTAATGGTTCCTATGAAAACTAACTGGGAATTTAAAAGTTACATATAGTATATAAAGTAAAAATTAAGTAAATCTTAATCTAAGTTCTTTGTAATAAAGGCTTTTACATCAAAACATATTAATAATTTATTATTTATAATCGAAAAGTTTATACACGCTAATTTTTTTTTTACAATACATTTGCATATGAAATAAAACATATTAGAATACATATAAACATTTGAAGGGAGTTTGATCCTGCAACATTTTAAATTTTTCTAGTACCTAGTAGCAACCCCACTACAGCGCATGCCACGCACGCGCAGTCTTTTCCCCCTATTACTCTCATGAAGTATTAAGCAACGACAATGCAAACGAAAGACATCTGCCTCTTTTGCCTTGCAATGCCGTTGTAGCGAAGCTTTCCAGATGTCCTTTATCACATTTTTTTTTTTAATTTTTCCAAAATAGGTATGTATGCGTATTTTTTCTTTGTTAAGGAAGTCGCATTGCCGAGGGATGAATACCGTTTTCTGCAAGATAAGAACCCAACAACAGTCTAGAACTCACCCTGCGATGATCGCCAATAGAGCACATTGTGCCAGGCGACAGTCTCTGCGGTTCAGCAAATATCGCTGATCGTCAACAAGGAAAACAGGCTCAATTGTATATATTTTCTGCAYGGCTGTGTGCACATCTATGCTTACRTGTGTACAYATGTGTATGCTTCCTGCAAGGATATGGTATGACCTTCTTTGATAATTCGGCACGGCATGATAAGCAATAACCACCCTTAAACTCACACTCTCATTCGTGAAATTTTGTGTTCTAGCCGCATACGACAATTACGAGTACTTAATTACATTTGTACGGGAATACGTGTGCTGTTAAACATAAAGGCGAGACGATATTTTCAGTTATTCAATGCAATGCTGAAAAATTTTGTTATGGCACGAGTCACGGAGATCTCTCCTTCTCCATTTATTCCGCTTCTTTATTTGCTCTCTATTTGTAGTTTTTTATATAACTTCATTGTTGTTGTCTGATAAAAACGCCGATCGAGCTTCTTTCATCGTTGGAAACACATCTGGTGCATACAAAGCTTGAGAGCCATTCGGCCAGCCTAATTTCTGCGTGTGTTTGGGTACAGTTAGTACCAATAATCCGCTTTCACAAAGTACTTACATATATGTACATATATGTACATAGGTATGTACATATGTATATCTTGTGMTACTTATAGCGGGATTCTGTAACCAGTCTCTAGTCTCTATTTAAGACATTTTGAGGTAAAATCTCAATTTGTGACTAGTTACTATTCACTAAATAGTCTCTAGCTTTAGTCTCAAAATATTYGCTCRAATTTGAGAACTGGTAGTTATCAGGTCACAAAACCAAAAAGAACTCTTGTCTGCCATTTTGAATATTCTGAATAGAGATCAACATAGATATTAATCGATTGTCGTTTTTTATATTTTGTAAGGAACTCAAACACGAAAAGGTCAAAAATAAGTAAATTTTACATAAATTTCGTTATGTATTTCGTTCGTATGAAACAAGGTCAAGATATATTTTTATTTTTATTGATAATTATGTCTTTTGACTATGTTATAGAAAATTTTAAATTTTTTATTTACATATTTATTTTCATTCAAGTATAAAAACATCTGTGAATAATGAAATGTAATAGATTTTGTGACTGTCACTTACAGAATAGCAAAATCKTCTCAAGTCTCAAAAATTGTCTCTAACTTAAAATCTCAAATTTAGAGACTTGATATTATATCACAGTACAGAATCGCATGGCTACATATGTTGCATTTATTTTAAGTTCTTATCTTTTTGCTGTAAAAAATTTTTGAATACTTTATTCTTTGTGCGTCTTGCATTAACGTTTATTTATGTATAATTAATTTGATTATTTCAAAATATCTCCAAACCCTTCACAGATATAAAAATATCTTTATTCTGATTTTATCATTCTGTTTGTATGGGCTAGAGTAGTCCGATATGGACAATATCTTAGGTGATTGTGATATGGTTTGCGTGGCAGCTATAGTGATCCAATCTTAAGCAATAATCCGTCCCAAATCTTGTGCACTTATTTACATTTGGAGCGGTAACTGTGATTCCGTCAATATATATACATAAACGAAAATACAAATGGCCTTGGCTAAATTGACTCCGCTCGTTATGCTGGTTATTTATACATATTGTACATATCTAAACATTTTATAGGGCCTCTGACGTTTCCTTTGGGGTGTTACAAGCATCGTGGTAAATTTAATATACCCTGTTCATAGTATAAAAGTTATACAATTATGAATATAAAAATTTAAAATTAAGCATATTCTAGGTTTATTTGTGCGATCCTCGAGATCTTGCATCCTTGCATCCTTTAAATGTATGCTTAAAACATATTTTTCATATTGAATATACACTCATTAAACATAGTGTTTGTTCCACGGTACGTATAGGTCATCTTCGTATATTACTGTTTAAGTTGCCAAAATTTTGCGATTATGCTTTCATCCCCTTTCAGTTAAATCTTCAAAGCAATCGTGTGTTGCAACAATACTGTTTTGTAGATATTTATGTATGTTTATTATAATTTTTTTACTTTTTATTTTTCCTTCGTCTTTGCATTCTCCCCTCATCACATACATAACCTAACTCGTATGAGCGCTTCTCAATTTTAGAACCTCCGCGCACCCTTGCTCAAAAGTTATTACATTCAATACGGTATCCTTCTTTTCCCTTTAGCACATTATCCTCCCTCCCAGTTATGCTAGCATAAAGGTTCTGTGCAATATATTCTATCACCTATAGCCAATAGCTTGTTACTTACAGACTTCGACTGGAATCTGGATGCACATGCTTGTGCATATACTCACACACTTGTATGGATGTGTGTGCCCTTGTTGAGCTCATAAGTCTATAGCAGTGCCCATGAATTCAAATGCAGCTGCCGCTATAGTCTCCTTATGTGAGTTTGCCTGCACACACAATCACATACTTTATTATGCTGTCTGCATATGAGCAGGATTGGTACTTCACAGTGGTTAGCAAGCTGGAAGCTAGCAGGAAATATAAACAAATTAGATTTTTGTGTTATTTAATTCTTGTTCTCTTTAGTTATTTGAAAATATAAGATTTTCACATGCCACCTTCATAAATACGTACAATATGTTCAATTTCGAGTAATATCAGAGCAATCGCGTAGGTTATTATTACAACAATAATAAATTTATAAATGTGATGTAAAATATTCTGATATTTTTTGCATTAACATGAATTGATATAGACCTTAGGAGAACTGTGTATGTATATTACTTATGTACATATAAATACAACACTACGTTATAAAACCAATGTCACCTATAAAACATTGTTGAATGACATTGACCAGGACACACCATTTACGATATCTATGCACATTAATAGTTTTGAAATCTATTTAAACTTATTACAATTATATTAGTATTTAGCCTCATTATTATTTTTTGTAACGTAAATATTTTTATCGTTCGAAATTTCGAATAAAGTCGGTGCATCTCCGCGCTGAGAGAACTGGTATTAGTGAATGTCTCTTGAATATTGGTGTACAGATTTGAAACACAAACCGAACTGTCTTCGTTTAATTCAATAGCAACTTTGTTTTCTAATAAAAAATGTAATCTCTCGAGTTTGACTCTTGTACAAGAAATTATTTACACTTCACGCCCCTTAAGTATTAAACCCGCCCTCAATAACCACAACGAGTCGTAAACGACATACGAAAAATCATCAGCCCCAAGTGCCTCTTTTCCATTACGTAACTGTAAACAATTCAACCACGTGGAAAAAATATTTCAAAATCACGACTTATATATAAAACTTTACTTGCTCACAAGACATGCAAATAGTGACTGAGTGGAAGTCTTGCCTTCGCCTTGGCGTTCTTTGCGGTCGGTCTGCGGCATCATTAACAGCAACGTCTCCTTAAGGAATAACATTTGCTGCAAAGAATGTCTCAAATCAAAGAATTCCATGGGCAGACAATGAAATTCCGATAGTTGCAAAACGGCAGGTAGAATGAGCCAGCACGACAATCAAGAGCGAGAGTGAAGGTAATTGAAAAACAGTTCACAAGATGAGTATATTTCACTCTGAATTCGCCGTAACTTCCGCTCGAGAATTCAAGTTTCTCCCAGCTCTTCATACTGCTATTTAAGTTGAGACACGATTACTACATTGCTGCATATTATCTTGTAAGTAGTTCTTTGGGTGTGTGTGCTCTCTGTAAGATACTTTGCTCACGCTACTTTGCTGACGTCCTAAGTTGACAGCGCTGCAAACGTTCGTATTGAAGAGGCTCCGTCGCAGCTAACGTTGACGCCGAAGTCGTTGCTGGTGTGAGTTTTCTTGGGACGGCGCAGAGACATACACATACAATCGCTGCAAACATACATATGTATATACTTAAATAGAATGGTGGTAGTTTCTGTAGATTTTGTTGGTATTTGACTTCTTTATATACTTTCTTACATTTTCTTATTCGCTAGTTTCTTGAGCCAACAAAAATATTATAATGCAGAAGAGTCATTTCCAATTGGATTCAACTACATCGACCAATAAGAAAAGCCCATATATGTAGGTAAAGCTTTAGAAGAGAAGCATTTCCTAACTTGATAATGATGAATCCAATATGCACATTTGTTTTAATTGCGTTCTTGGCCGAACAGAGAGGCATTGAACATTCTATGAACAACTGTAAGTGTGTATATGAATAATGTGTCACTTAGCTTTCCGGAGTAAACTCCTTAAATACTGAACCGATTTTAATAAAATTTAGCGCACTGTGTGCAACTTAAAAGCCATATGTACATTTGCATTTTTAAATTTTAGGTCGGGAAATTTTTTATTGCTAGTTATATGTTTTTTTTGTTATACATTTATCCGCTGGATTGAGTAGGTTGTCTAAGCAAAAATGTATATTTTTATTACACATACTATTTTTCACAAAATGTGGTCTCAATAGAAAATCGCATTGGCAGGTGGATCGCCAGGCGTTGAGGCTACTTTGTTAAATGGCGGGTGAAGGTGGTCAGCAGTCAAGTAGAGGTCAGACATTCATAATAAAAAAAAGGCAAAAAGTAAAATAGAAAAATCGAAAAATCGAAAAAGAGGAATAAATGCAAAGAACACAAATATTTACTGCAAATAAAAATGCAAGATTTGAAGAGAATGGCAACGAATTCAAGTTGGGTCATCAAAAAAATCACAAGACATATTCTTGAAGAAATCATTTTAACTGGAAAGTTTAATGGAAATGGTAGTATCGCAGCCACAGAATCAGCGTTACTCTTCAGAAGATTAATGTTTCCAAATGTTTTAAAATTCATCATGTGTATAATTAAGTCAATAATATATATAAAATAAGCCAAAAATTCTAATTACTATTTAGATTCTGATAATTCATTATTTTCCAATGGGCGAATATTTGTCTCAATCCTTTAAATTTAGACTTGGATCATTATAGTGGCAATAACGTTTTGCCTTTATTTTTAAATGGTATTTAATGTACATACATACAYATGTACATGCTTACTTATATRACTTTCCATTTATAAACCTTTGGAAACATAAAAAATTACCAGCTGTTAGTTAACAAACAACGATTTACTTAGCATGTTATTAGAATAATTATGTAAGTATTAGTTTAAAACCTGAGAGTTTAACATTCCAACAATAACATGCATACCTAAATATATGTAAGTATATCTACATGCTTTTAACTGTGTCTACACTTTAAATGCAGAAACTTCTAAACACTTGTAAAGTAATCCCAAGGCAGTTTCTTTTACTTTGTGTGATTTTCCAAAAGGAAAGTAGAACAAACTAACCAAAGGATACAACTTTAGTATCGCGGAAATTGCAACATTGTCAAAGGAAGCAATGACCATAATAAGTTTCCCCTAAATACATCTTATCTTGGTACCAACAAGACTCTTGAAGCGCTTTTAGCAACATGCACACGCTCAAGTAATATACATACATACATACATACACATATAACAGGTCATATGCACTTCACTTGGTCATCATCGTTAAAAACACACAAGGCAACAGGTAGATTTTTATGTTAGCGGAAAGAAGGACTTCACCGGGACGGGTGATCATTTGCCGGTACCAAGCACAAGCATCCACTTATCTGATGGTGATTGTAAATGTAAACATTTCAGTTACTTTGAAACGAAAAGCGCACACGCTGGCCGGAAAGTCAAAGCCCATCTCACACGTTTCGACGAAGAAAAGTATGTGGCTACCAATGTACTCATCGGCATACGTACGTGTTGGTACATACATATGTACATACATACTTCAGCAGGAGTGAATTACAGTCTCATTATAAGCCCATAGTAATGTTTGATTTATGCAACATTTGCCTATGTAGTCTTACGTACTTAATGTTYACCTACATATGTATGCAGATTTAATTTTGGGTGAATATGCAAGTCCTTACACTGAGCAAAGGAAAAAGTATACATACAAAAGCTGAGGAGAAAATYACATTTACATWYATATATATATACAAGGCAATGTACGCATACCGATGTAATTATATATTACATTTTATCAGACACAAAGCCAAAAACCTTATGGAATATACTGCATACACAGACACCTTTAAGGATCTCCTTAGAACGAAATTAATGCGCTTGGATGCCGCAGTTGGACGTGAATAGCTATAGCGTTTCCCTAAATCAAAATGATAATCTAAAATGCTGCTTTAAATATATTGAAAATTGCGAATGCTCGCACGCGTCTAATTCGATTCCTTCTGAGTTCAATTTAGTTTTAAGCTCCCACAATTTGTCGTTCGCACGTTTCATGAACCTCGATCTTATTGTGTTCACAAAAGGTGCAATTGCAGCGAATTGAAAATTGCATTAAAAAAATATTATAATAAATATAGACCATTGAAATCGATATGAAGGACGCCCGCATATAGCATACGTAATTCAAGTCCATTGGATCTTCAATCGAAACGTGTGTCTTCACTTAAGATGCAAATGCCGCATGCCGCATTTTGACTCCGCTCGCCAAATGTCTTCTCCCTACAAACCATCCCCAGACGATCATCACAATGTGCCCCATTGTCTATTTGTTCATTGGCAATGTGCAAAAGTAGGCATATCACATGTCCTCCGCGAATATGAGCAAGGCTTTACAGAAGGCATCTCTGGAACAACATACATATATACTCGTATACTCATACATACATGTGCGATTGTGCATCGCCGGCTGGCTTTCTACTTGCCACAGCGCGCTGGCACTGCTGCCGCATCTATTGTTTGCCAAATCGTTTAAATGTGATTTTTTAACATCTGATCCAATTGACGGAAATGCATCTTTAACCTCTTGCCCAGGCACCCGATTGACTGACTGGCTTGATAGCTCGTACAATAATCAACCTGGTGAAGCTACAGTTGTTTCTGTGCTGTTTGTATTGATTTCGCAACGAGCGCCCAAATAAAGGAGCATTATAATTCTAACACCGTCATCTGCTGTCTTTGATGTTTGTATTGTTTGGGCAAGGGGCAATAAGGAGTGCCACCAGTGCAATTCCTGCTGTTGTCTAACTCATCGTTGGAAATGCAGCGGAGATGCTCTTTCAGGTGTGAATACTTGAGGTCTACGTTACGCGCTGCGGGTTAACTGTGCCTATTTGTTGTTCTTTGTGTGTTGTGTGTAAGGAAGCAAGTTGCCTGCTGACGTGTATTCGCAATAATAAAATTGTTATTTGCTAACAGAAATTTGTTAAATTACTGAATAGTTAGTGGTGTGGAGCACCTATTTTTAGCGGTAATTGGGATAGAATTACCAAACGTGTATTTAATACATAGTATTTAACTGTATGTGCAGTCAGCGCATCATGCCTCCATAATAACTGTTCGAATCAATAAACTAATCTCAAGGATTTGCATTGAGCATTGTCACAAATATACTTGTAATCATTTACTTTTTCCTAGTTACTAAAAGCTGTTGCAATCAATCCCAACACACAAAGCTAGTTTCATTGCGTTAAATTAAGAAAAGCTTTTAGAATTTTTAATCTACAGAGATTCTCTATTGACACCTTCTTCATCTTGCAACTTTGAGAGAAGGAGGGACGTAAAAGTCAATGAATTATTTGTGGGGAAAAGCATTTAAGGCGCTCAAAAGCGTTTCCAACAACATTTGTAATAATGCTCAGGCGAAACGAATTATTTCTCTACAAAAACAAAGAAGCAGTGCAAAATATGCGTATAAATATTTGAATGTAACGGAATAAGGACAGTAATGGAAAAGTATAAATGTAGGAAGACTAAGGAAGAAAATAAAACCGGCAAATGAAAAGTTGCATGATGTTTTTAATCAATCCTCTTGTTGCTCCAATACTTACACAAAATTCACAATTTATTATCAAACACTTGCTGCAGGCCAACAGCAATGACTGTGCAACGCTTGTTACACAAGAAGCTATAAGGCCTACAATCGTTATTTTGGTCGGCAAATGACAGCACGAGAGCTGTACGGCGTGAAGATTTTTTCACCAATTGGTGGTCGAATAACAAATCAGAAAACGACAAGAACAAGCAGGGAAAGTTATGAAGAAATACCAAAGTTAATGGAAAACAAAAAAATGTTAACCGAAGCTCCAATACTCGTCATAAATGCAAACGATTCCTTAAAAAAAAAAACTTGATTTTGATCGGACAGTGTGGCTGCTATATTTTACCATATAGGGCTGCGATGTGAACAATTTCTTCGGAGAATGCACCGTTAACTTGGGGGGAGAAAAGGAAAAATCAGGGACTGTTTCGTGGCAAGCTTAATATACCCTGTAGCGGGTATAATAAACAAATGAATAGAAGTTTACAGAGAGTTAAATGCAATATCTACGTAGTTATTATATAATGTAATATTAACCACCAAACAATAAAACAAGCAACAGGGAAGAAATGAGAAAAAGTAAGTTCAGAGTTGAATATCTAGTACAATGATTAAAAAGTTGCCTATTTTATTTCTCAGATTTTACATTTAGTGAGATAAAATATTTTTTTCGAAGCGCATACCTCGACACTTGCGCCTTATTGTTGCTGTGAAGGTTGACAATGTTGCTCAAAACTTAACACTATGGAACCTAAAATAATGAAGAATTAATTTCTATTTGCCGAAATATGCAAAGCAGTGTCAGCTTAGAGGAAAATTTGCACGTGTGAGCAATATTGTTTTTCTAAAAGATGAACTCATGGAACAATAGAAGGCATTAGGCTTATCCAAATAGGGATGGATGAAACATCGGGTACCTGTAAAGTTGTTATGAAAGGAAAAACAAGTGTATGCATGGCCGATTGAATTTTGTTTCTGTTTCGAATGGGTTTGAGGTCCAATCCTCTCGCATTCATAAGTATCAAGTGTGCGAAAGGGAATGGGTGATATACTATATGTACTCGTAAAACGGTTTTTTGACTACATTGCAATTGTGTCAAAATTGCTTGCACTATTGTGTCACCATTAGTTATGCGTAGTTTCTTTGATAGAAAAATTTGCATTTTTTATTGTTTTTGTAATTTCTGTCGATCGTTTGTAGCTAATATTTTGTTTCAATGCTGTTTAATGCATATACATATGCATGCATATATGAAAGTACATACATATTTAGAAATATATGTATRTGTTTAGAAATGTATATACAAATGTACATGAGGGCGGGGGTTTCATTGCTTAAAATAATTTTTTTGAKTTATAACTGTTAGTTTTCTATAATCTGTGCTCTTACGATTTATAGCCACATATGTACACACATAAGTACAAAGTGAGCCGCTCTGTTCTTAAGGGGCACACCTAGTGTGACAGCGTAAAAAAAAGGAATTTTTTTGGATAAAAAAAAAATAATAAAACTAGTCAATCAATCGTTTTAAAATTTTGAAGGTATATTTATACATGTTTTAAGCGTACACAAAAATTTCTTTAAAGAAAGTATTAAATATTTTTGCCAAAAAAAAGGTCCTCCACAGCTGCCATGATTGCAGCCTTTTCTGTTGATAAATTCTGTTGATGATTTGAAATTTTAGTATGTTATATTGAAGGGTATAACCTATCGAAATTATTTTTTGAAAATTTCACACTAGGTGTGCCCCTTAACTAGAAAACCCCTTTTTTGAAATAGCAAACAAATTTGCGATGGTGTGAAGCTTATTTAGCCGAATTTATGTTATGGAGAGTGGGGTACACCCTAATGGTTCGCACAAAGCATCGGATGTAATACATGGTCCAGAAACGGATTTATATTTGCAAGGCACGCGATGTTAACAATATGCCAAAAACTCCGCCAATAAAATAGTAACACAAGACACAAAAAAATATTCATATTGTTTCCAATAATGGAAAATTCTGTTTTCGAATCGGTAATGTGCTGCCAGCATTAGATGCAAAACGAGTTCAAGGGATTTACAAGCACAACGGATGGATTTTACGCACWTTTGTCACACATGTGCGAGATTTTAGGACAAAAATGCTTTATTGAATGATTAGCATGATCTGCAGTTTTGGGAGTTGCAATAGAAACTCTCGCCCGTGTTATTCTGGTTAATGAAAAGTTGAAAAATATCTCAAGTGTTTTCAGTATTTCATAAGCTGACGATCAGAAGACAATTCTGTGGAGATCGCATTCCACAACAAAGAACTTTCGCACGCAAATAGTGTTTGTCTTCATTTGACGCATTGTTACTTTCACTTTTTCATTGACATTTCTATTGTTCTTGCCACTTGCGGGTTGCCAAGATTTAAAGGGTTGTGTTGCCATCGCGATAGGAAACTGCTGTTTCCCTTTCGCTTTGATAGCTGAAGATTCCATCTGCTTTGAAGGGAAGCGCGATCCAATGCCGCATATCAATTTTGAATTGTTTCCCCAAAATGAACGTGAATTTATCTTGTGTTAATTTTTCCGTACTCTCATAAAAATATTCCCAGCAAAATTTCCAAGCGAATTTTGTGAAATGACTTCTGCGGAGGAGAGCCCGAAGTTGGAGGCATTAGTGTGGTTTTGAATGTGTGGTTTAGAGTTGAACAAACAATTGCTCAGCTTGTAGTTTCTGCATTACTTATTATTTTCTGTGGACGCAGCTGAAAATCTCGCTCCTGCTGTTACTTTGTACACTTTTGGCATAAACCCATTGAAAGGTATTAGAATACTTGCAGATATTGCAGCAGTTCTTTTCTTACTTTCCTAATGGAAGAACGTTTCTTCAATAAGTATATGAGTTTCACCTTTTAACACCAAGAAAATATAAAGACTGTTTTTCTTGTTGTCGAACTGGTGTCCACTCAAATAGTGAGAATTCATAGAAGTTTCAAACTATTCATAGAGAGAGTGAGTTGTCATCTCAAAATTAATTTTGGAAACGCTGCTGATGTATCAGTCATTATTAATAACCTAACACGGACCCCTTTTGGTTATGTGAATATCGCTGTTATATTTACATTTTTGCCAAGAATGGTTGATAATTTTTATCGTTCAGTTTTTGTGACAGTTATATACTATAGTAGTCCGATATCGCGATTCCGACAAATGAGGGTATTCTTAAGGAGAAGTGGGCGAAATTTTAACGCGACATCTAATAAACTGAGCGGTTAGATCGTGTAAATTCAGCAGATACTGACATCAGTTAAGCTTCGTGGAAGYTTAATACACCCTATACTGCACAGGGTATAAAACTATATAATAAAACTTACCAAGGCATCTTTTAATGCGAAAAAAATTGGAATCGAACAGCCACATCAGGACCAAATTCGGTATGAGGTAATAGTCTCATGAACAAGTGGCATATATGTTTGAACATGCAACTCATTTTTCTCAACTCTGTGCAATCACAATGCACTATAAAACGCACAAACAAAAACTCATGAACATTTGTAATGACATCGAGTTGATAGCGGTCAGTTTCGTATGAGCATGTCAACATCCCGAAAGAATCAAATCAAAGTATAGTGACATGTTGAACGATGCACAGACTTTGGACGCAGCAATGTATTCAGAAATGAATAATGGCGCTTTTAAGTTCTGGCAACGGTACGAGAACACATATGCTCAAATACCCTACTCATTTTTTGTTGCACTAAAGTCGGTGTACCATTCGATTCCTCAAACCTAAATTAGGAGGCTGCTATTGGAATGAGTCGATAGCTATGAGTATCTGGTAGTCAAGATTTTATGCGCTTTTAATGTATCTTAGTTGTATGTATATGTCACGTTTGGAAATAATATTGCCTTTAGTAATACAACAATACCAACACCAAAATKATTATAATTAAATATAAAATAAACTTACCATAGGTGCACCCAAAGGAGGTATAACTCTGACCAATATAATAAAAGTTTGCTAAATTCAAACCGCTATAAATTTAACTTGGACCATTTGAAATATAATTTTTTGATTTATAATCGTGTACGAATCAGTTCGGAAGTACTGTAACGGAAGTGATTGGCATGAGCACTGTGCATAAAATGCACCAAATGTGGTATGAGTACACATTCGCAAGTGTTTATGGTTTTGGGGATGCATCGCCAACCAAAGAGAAGCGCATAAGCAATACCAAAAATGCATTTTAGGAGCACTTATGTACATACCGCATGCATGCTGCCCCCACCGTGCGCCTTTAGTGGACGTGAGTGAGTGTACGAAAAAAAAAACTTGGAAAAAGCAAAGCATGAGCAAAAATACTTACTAGTATTACAAATGTTTTCTTTGGGGTTGCAATTCCATTTATATGTGTACACCACAACAGCTAAACAAACAAACGTATGCAGTTTATGTCTCGCAGCGCGCTAAATTTGAGGGCCCCAAGTACATAACGCATACACAGGCGAGTTTCGTCATGAGATTGCAATGCACTGCGTTGCAAGCTTAYTGCTTGGGTTTTTACATAGATTTCGGGTAGACCGACAGTCCAACAAAGTTTGCATCGACCAAACGCAATCAAAGCCAAAAGTGCAACGCCACGCCAACACAAAATGGCCGTTGCTGCCACCTATTCTGAACGGTTCTACTCAGCGACATTTAGCCAAACTGCCTTTGGTTGGATGTGACGGCCCAAGCCACAGCGCAGCAATTTATGAATCGATCGCGTCTTCCACGCCACTCATTGGCCTCTGGATGAGCTTGCGAAATTGCAAATAATGAACTTTCCGTGGCGGTTTTGTTTGCACTGAATGCAATTCAGGATTTTCATTTTCATTTTTCTTGCATTCTTGTTAGCAATGCAGCCGCTGCTGCGACAACAACAGCAACAAAACATACACGTACATTTAAGTCAACAGTCTAAAAGTCGTGATCGGCGCAGCCACCGGCACTCACTAATACCGGTCGAACAAATAAGCACAAAAGTAGATATTTATTATCCTCGCATCCTTGCGTATAAACACACATGTAGAAATGAGTGGGTGTGGGTTGGTATATGCTGCGAAATGCAATGGGTAAAAAGTGAAAATCAAATTTCAAACGCTGAGTCGCTTCGAGGATTGGGCTTCAATTGAAATTGGCCGGCGCAACAAAGCAGACGTATGTTGGACGTAAATTGGAATTGCCTTGGGTTGCCCTCATGAGCTGGCGTTCGCATCCCGACCACTGCATATTTGAAAGCAAAGTGGTGTAGCCACCGCGAAGTTTGCATTTCACGAGATGCAATTCGGTGCAGCAACCAACTTTTCAATTAGAAAGATACGCTGCACTTATTCAGTACAATGATTTTTCCGTCCCCCTTCCGTTCCTTTCCGCCTACCATGAGTACAGTCATCGGCATCGTCGTTGGTGCAGCGGTAAATATTGCATGATGTGCACATATTTCCGCTTGTTAGGCATATTTCTACAATTTTTGTGAATTTCCATGCGTTTTTTTGCATTCGTTTTCGTTCTTCCTAATCTTTGGTAATAAGAGCGCATTATCTGCGCTCTACCAAGTGCATTTGAGTTGCGRACTGTGATAAGTTTGGCAAACAGCTTCCGTCTCGCGCTTACAGCTTGGCGACTCATGATCTGCGTGCCTGCGTCTCCGAACAGTGCCAAGCACATCCACCGCAATCTATTTTGCATTCGTCGCATTCGTCGCATTCATGCAACACTGCACTTTCTGCTGCTTCTGATTTGTGGGTAACCTCGCAAAGTCGAATTTTAATTTATTTGCAACATTATGCACTTTTCGTGGGCTTACAACCATCACTAGTGCAGCAGGCAATTGTAATTATTTGAAGTGCTGCAGCACAATACGATAACGTTAGGCTGTGCATTGTTCGGCAGGCGTAAAATCAAAAAATACAAAAGCGGAATTGGAAACTAAAAACGATTTAATGCACTAGAACTTATATACTTGCGCACATACACACTTCCACATAYATGTATATAGTGAAACAAAAGAAAGAATTTTCCTTATTAGCAGTAMGTATATTCCCTATGCATATGAGGTWAGGCCGTCAGCTTTTTCGTACAGATAAACYACAATGGAAGTCGGCAATGCTTGAAAAACTGCTGAGACATAATTCAGTCTGGACTCTTTACTATTTGGGATTATGTAGTTATATTCGCGAATCGATCAATATTAGTATAATGAATCGAACTTTCTGCAATTTCGGAGGAGCGAAGAAAAAAATATATGTCTATCAATTTTGCGGAATTTCTGAAGAGATACGTTTATACTATAATAACCGAAGTCACTCTCCACCGCTCCACCTCACTGGAGCCGGTCTATGGTAATTTTGAAAATGTCGAAAATAAGCGACTAAGGATTGAACATAGATGGCGCTTTGAGCCTATCTCAAATTTTTTGAGGTGGCCAAACCAATTTCGGTTCTTCCATCAAGTTCTACGAAAATATTTCAACCTCAGTCTTGCAACAGCTGGACAACGCAGCACAAATTGACAAATTGCGTTCAACAGATTTTTGCCTTACCGCATGTAGTCACCGCTTACGCGATTATAGCCGAGTTAACAACCGCGCGCCAGCCGTTTCTTCTTTTCGCTACGTAGCRCCAATTAGATATTCCAAGTGAAGACAGGTCCTTCTCCCGTGGTCCTTCGGAGTGGAGGTCKTCMKSTTYCTCTGCTTCCCCCGGCGGGTTATCAAAAGTGGGGTCTCTCATCCGAGGCTGCTGTTGCGTTTTCATTGGGTTGGTTTTTTTACGTGGCGGGTCCCAAAAGACGATCTTACTGGAGYTTATTTTACTAGACCGCAGTAACGTAACCAGCAAAGTAAATACGTTTTAACAATCAAATGTTCTTCAATATTTTTAAAATAAAAAGTTATGTTTGAGAAATCTGGAACATATGTACTCGTTAAACGGTTTCGACGCGAAAATGCTGAAAACGCTTTAGCTCTGATAAGTGAGTCAAAAGAAAAAGTCAGCAGCGTTAAAGAACAACCCAAGAAACCTGATAAGGGAAACAAGGAAAGCAGGAACGAAATAGTCAAGACCCAAGATGTGCAATCGCATAATAAAACAGTCAGTGATACACCGTTTATGAGAGGGGTGATCTATTGGATAGAAACAATACTGTACTATGCAATATTTTATGCAGGATTATCCATCTTATTTTACATCTGCTTTACGATATATAAACTAACGTTGCCAGAGGATGCTCCGCGAGCATCGAAACTGCAGCCTTCCTTAGTTTACTACCCCAACTATGAATCCTATTATCTTAACCGTATATCTTGGAATGCTAGCGAGAAGAAGGACATCGAACTTATTGTTACCAATATAAATACCTTTCTAGAAAAATTTGGTACGCGTCGCAAGTTCGGTAATTGCAGTGTGAATGATTCTTATGGTTACAAGACTCGTAATCCGTGTGTATTCCTGAAAGTTAACCGAATCGCGGGTTTTCAAGTGGATCCCATTGAAAATGCTCGGGAATTGCAAAGGAGTGAACGTGTTTTAAAGAAAGTCATCGACAGTCTTTCTCCAGATAAACGTAAGGAACGTCTATGGATATCATGCAAATCGAATTCTTGGGTTAATATCGAATATTTTCCTCAATCACGTTCAATACCCATGGAGCAAATAAACACCCAGCAACCCGTGTATAAGACAAATAATGGCTCCTCTTACTCTCAGGGTGATTACGACCATATTGTAACGATACAAATTATAAATATACCACAAGACCAGCTTTTCAATGTTAATTGCAAGATGTTTGCGAAAAATATTGAGAATGATGACAATAATAATCCGTGGATAGGTGGTGTCAGTTTCGACATGATTTTATTGACAGATTAGCACTGAATATATAATAAAAACAAGAAGAATCGCGGATATTTTATGCATTTTTCTTTCCAGAGTTGTTTTTGAAAACGTTTTAAGAGCTTTTTACATATCCATTTGAAAGGATTCCGCCTAGCTACAGATATTTGACCGAGATTCTCAAAATGGCTGAGCTTACCGAAGTATACCTACTGTTCAGAGAACTAATGAAATTTTTGAAGTTCTAGGTTCTTTGGGTTAATAGATAATTCAATATGCATAGCTAGATTCTAGACCTTTAAACCTCAGCTCAGCTCAATCATTTTCCTCAAAATCGCATGTTCCACAGTTGTTTTCGAAGAAAAATCATCGCTTTGACTGTTTTCTACTTATTTTGCATACTTTGTGCATTAACTTTTTCGATTCAATGAAAAGTGTAGTTTTGGCGGACCAAAGGTCATCTAATTTTGTCCCTTTTGTTTTTCAAAGTCTGACATTTCGTTGAAAATTTTTGTGTTTTGCCACACATCGTGCGTCATTGAGTTTAATATGGAGAGATCGCATCACTATAGCAGTGGAGGACTATGTTTAGTAACATGAAAAATAGAGAAATAATCAGAAAATTTTCACCCGTCCTTTTCTCCCTAAGAAGTTCTGGTATGAAACGAGATGAGATATCTTCACAAAATTTTCCATATAACAGTGCTATTAAAAACTACTAAACGTGTGATCAATCACTAAATATGCCACAGACTAAAAATTTTGCATCCGAGATAATATTAGAGGGCTTTATAGGAGCCGGAGTAAAAATTGGACGATGGCAGTGGCACCACCCACTTTCGGGTGAAATCACTTGAAATCTCGGTACCCACCTGACCAATTTCGACTAAATTTAGTCCTTGCCATTCTTCTCACATTCTTATGTCACAGTGGGAAAGTGGTCGAAATCGGACTATAACCATACTTAGTTACCAGCCCATAAATCACGAAGCAATAATATAACGGTACAAAACTTTGAACGAATAATTGGTTTAGAGTATGCCACCTTATGACTAAAAATTTACCAAATACCAGTAGTTTAGGTTACTCAAGCTCATAGGTACCGAAAATGTCCATCCCACTACAGTAAACTTTTGACAGAAAATATCGGCCAATGCATAGAATATAAAATTGAAATTCAAAGAAAATATTTTTCTGACAATAGTATCTCTGTGTCTCAAAAATGGGTTGAATCGTGTTAATTTTTCCCTGAGCCCCCATATACCTAATATAAAGATTTTCGAACTTCCTGGTGTTTTTATACCACATATACCGGCCATTTCTTTAGTATGTGGCATGTTAATGGTATGTGGTATTGGCAAATTAGATAAACTAAAGTCGAAAATTAATATAAAGATTTGCCAGCACCTGAAGGAATTTCCTGGCATATGATCTCTGCAAGTTGCAAGAGAATAAATTAATCGGTTACACCCGAACTTAGCCCTCCTTACTTGTTTCTATTAATATTACAATCAAAACTAAAAACAATAATATTGTTTAAATTACTTCATTATTTCATAATTTAATTTATTAAGTTTAAGAAAATATAAATGTAAATAAGCGAAGATTTGAAAAACTTCCAAATTTTCTTAAAAATCATGGGTCTTTGTTACAAACCTATTTCTGTGTCATATTAAAACGCCAGTGGCATCGTATCACGTCATTACGGCCTTTTGGGAACCACATTTAAAACCCCAAAATAAATATTGGCGATATGCAAACGGCACAGGGGGCAGACACAATTACAAAAGCAGCTGCAGGCGACGACGCCAACGCCAACGCATTGCAGTTCCTGTGCACAGGGCCTCGTCGCTTCATCTCCAATTTTCCATTGCTGGTTTTTCATTTACTTCGTTTCCTTTATTACTCTTTTATTCATTTGCTCGTTTTGTTTGTTGCTTATTTTATTATATTCAATGCACTTCATGCCCAAAGCAGAGTCGACGGCATCTGTCTTCAACTCTCGAGTGCTACCCAACGCTAGCTCAATCGCTCAATGCTCACTTACTGAAATACACATCCGCCGCTCGGCTTACTGCCTTTCCACTGGTCAACTTCTCCTCCCACTGCTGCAACAAAGTCGCTATGCCTGAGTTTGTTGCGTTTTCCTGACTCCACACCAATCATTCAATTAGCTTTCGTCTTTCGTTCATTTCGCCACCATTCTTGGTTGAACACACGTACCCTTTGAAATGTCTTCGCAACGTTTCGTTCCATCCAGCGGCCGGCTGTATGTACCTAAGCAAACCTCATACTCATCATAATCCTTTGACCAAGCCCGTTCTCAACTACTTCGCAACTTTCTATTCTCGTTCTTTTTTTCCTTCCCTCTTTTCTTCTTTCCTGATTACAGCTTTCTGCCATAAATCTTTCTCTTCATTTTATACATGTATGTACATATGTATATGTGTAAGTGTGTTTTCACAATTTTGTTTCACCTGCATTTTCTCTATTTTTAATTAATTAATGTGCAAAGTAAAAATTCTACAAGTTGACTTATGCCAAACTCAACATTTGCACCAAGGACCAAAAGTTATAACTCAACGTAGCAGGAAGACCGTAACGGTCACCTGAAATGGTTACTCTGTTTGAATGTAGGCATTTGCGGAAGGCCTACACAATATGAAGGTTGTGAAAAGTGCAGTGTGCGTCGTTAACTATAAGTTCCCCTCACCAAGTTACTGACCCGCAGTTACCMGAAGTGAACACATACGTACTACTACTTCAAAACGCATGTTGTCCCCACCTCCTGAATCAAGCCGTTGCATCGGCTGCAACTCATCARCGGCCTTCATCCCACACCAACAACCATTTCTACAACGTACGTATTGTACATACAAACATATAGGGAGTGTAGGAAGGGATTTTTATAATTCAGAGCTTTTTGGTATGCTACGAATATTTCGTTTTAACGAAGCTTTCTAACAGCAGTGGATGAAGCAAGGCGTCGAAGTTTTTCCATACCTGCTTGTACGATACTGAATAGGCTGTGCCGTAGAATTAACTAAATTTAATAAAGAAATTTCGTTCCCCAATGYCGTTATGTATATCATWTATATGTTATAATGTTTATATATTGAATGAAAACTTATCAATCACTTAATTCTTTTGTTTCTTAGTACCCACTCTTGTCATACATTTAGTATACAGCATTTACGTATATGCTAASTCTGCTAGCCACAGACATATGACAACAAGCAAATAGAAAGATTTCAGAATTAAATTCAAGMTGCTACATCGCAAGGCATCCAACAAATAGAAATACGAAAAGTATTCTAGCAGTTCTTTGAAGTGATGGTTGTAAATCCTATTTTTCTCTTCAAAAATACAAACTGAATCCATTTGACTATGAGTACTTGGATTTGAGATAACTCAAGTTCTCAACTCAACTCAAGAGCCTCATCACTGGAAGGATATCGCTTGGTYATATAAACTTTTGCCACATTAAGCGAAGAAAACAGTGAGCTAATCCTGGCAATTTAAACGTTAGCATGCCAATTGAGACGTCTACTTCACCAGTAACTTTTTTAAAGATTTTTCCACGAATTTTGGCATTATTTGATTTTTACAGTAGTGCTTTTGAAGGAATTATGTAAATTCGACTTTAATTTGAACATTATATCTCAACTAAAACCGGTAATGAATTGTTGCTGCTGTGTTTCATAAATATTACCTTTGCTGGTATCATGGAAACTTGGTGTACCTTTCTCAGTGGGCTCATTAACGCACTGTTCTTCTCAACGCATAATTGCATTTTATGATCTGTGAAAGCTACTGTTGCGCGCCTAAAAATGTGCTAGTGCTTTTACGCTCGTTTATTTTGAATATAGCACTTTCGCCTTTTGATGGCAACTCTAACTAGAAATGTTTACGTCTGCACAGCCTTAGATTGCGGAAGTTTAGTGCGATTCTTAATGACGCATGCTGCTCGTTGCTTGAGTTTGCGGCTCCTAGACTCTTAGGTATAAATAATATTGTCTAACCAAACGAGAAATGCAAGCACTCAGTTATTCATGCGCACCTTCTAGTGTGGTTGTGTGGTGTCGACGTAATAACTGTTTCCTTCTAAGAAGAAGAAGGCATTTGYATTCTTGCCCCAAAAGACACAAACGTTTGCCAATCCTTTCGTGCTTCTCTGTCTTCTTTTCAAATCCGAACAAAAGTTTATTTATTCTAATGTTGAGCATTCCACTGGATGCGACTACAGGTGCTTATCCAGATGCTATTGTAAAGATAGGAGATGCATCTAGATGTACGCATATACGGTATGTGTTCAAGTGCTCACGATGGAAACGTTTTCCCTGCTATTTCGTCCTCCAATTGTCCGCTTAACTGTATTCACCGGAATCTGCATTCAAGCAATAAAAAGCTCTAGAGATTTTCTGAGAGTCTTAGTTAGTTTAATAAAGATAGTTACTCATGGTAGATACGTATATTTATAATATATATAATTTTTTAATGGCCCAGCATCAACTACAACTTTTATGCAGTCACAGAAAGTATATTACTGAAATTGGGTGTAGTACAAAATCGATTTATATATCGATATTTTTAATGTMAAAATCAGAATCGCCATGGCTTATAGCAAAACCTAACACACAAAAATATTCGATTATTTTCCATAAGTCGAATTCAACAAATCAGATGTCATCAAAAGCGCTCCAGTCATGCTTCAGTGGTAAGGAGGACACAAACCCGAGTCTATTTTAATTTTATATAAATAGGTTCCTAAAATATATTTCTCGCAGATCTTGAAGAAATAAGCAATGAAATTAGTACAAAAATATTAAAGAATTTAAATATGTAAAACGAGTTAATCTACTGGTTTCTACTGATACGTGGCGCAAGTCGCTGCACTACATTCAAATAATCTTTTCGTTCGCCTACCATTCAACGACTTCCTGCGTCTTCCTGCTGCCTTTTTATTTGTTTATTTGACGGTTTTCAATGGGAAAACATTCTTATTTGTGCATTTGCATTTTCGTTTGCACAGATAATTTCTTTCTTTTGCCGTGGTTATATAAATATATATATATACATATTTATATATATATACGCCAGTCGGCAAGTCAGCAAATCAGTCTGCAAGCCTGGCGCCCTCAGCCAGCCTCAGAATTCGTTGCAGCTCGACCATCCCCCGCTCTCACCAAGTCACTTGAAGAGTACACAAATTCTTGCCTTCAATTAAGCTTTGACAAGTGCAGTGCACACAATTCAATTCTTCCCACACAGCCATCCACCGTAGCTGTACACCTTAAACCCCATTTCAAACGACTCCTTAGACTGTTGCACTCTTTTAGTTTGTTATTCCGCCCCACCCACGGTCACACAATTTGAACGGGGTTGTACAAGGTGCAGTCGACAGGCTGATACATCAATATTGCTTGGTAATTCCTTCGTTTTAGTCTTCACATTGCGAGTGCACATTGCAAGGAAAGTGCAAACCCAACAGCATTCCAATTTGTTGCCGAGCTGACAGTGGTGGTGGGTTGGCAGTTGGGGTTTGCGGAACAGGCTGTTGCCGCTCTGGTTTCGAAACAAAATGCAGCTTTTCTGAAGCAAATTTTCTTAATTTTTATTTTCAGATTTATGAATAAAACCTTAGTCTGTTTGTAKGCTCACAAGCAAAACCAAAAGCATAGTAGACAAAGTTAGAGCAGCGTTGGCAGTGATATGCATATCTGTGCCATGGCGAAGGAGTGAGATAAGCAAGGAAAATATAAGAGATGCAGAGGAACAGAAGAACAGTAGAAGATTTTTAATTACACGAGAATGTTTGCAAATATATTTATTTCTTTGGAAATATTTCAATAGAAGGAGATCACTGCATAATTTTACGCAAGACGACTATGCGGATATGGTGGAGATGGAGCGGTTTTACTGCCAGCATTTGCGCTGACGACTTGTTGTATTGAGCTTAAATTCAATGTTTAGAATTTCTAAAGATAAATTCATTATGCATATTCACAGCTACCGCTCCGCTTCTGCCCGCAACTTACCTTCGAACAACAACAGCAGCGGATAACTTAGTGCTGAGTTGCGAGGCATAGAAGCTCTATGAAGCATGCAACGCATTTCTTCCGCGAATGCAAATTGATGTTGTCATCTATGTAAGTGGAACCGAATGCGACTCATCCTTGATTTCAATGATTTTCAGCGGAATTTTTTCTGCACTTTCTTTTCTATTTTTTCTCATCTCATTTTTCGAGATAGCAAAGTACATGCGCTTATCCCCATGTCTCACTACTTTTGCCACATTTAATGCCAATTTAATTTCTATTTTTCCGCAATTTGAATCCGCAACGAGGCGGTCTATATCAGCGGCGTTGGAGTGAGACCGCGCTCGAAAGCATCAAGTTATTGAAATGTCAACTGGCGATTCGGTTGGTCGTTAAGTATTTGTAACTTAACTTTACGCCTTTGAAATTATCATAATGCTTGCTTCGCAAAGTTGCACTGCATAGGCTACATTCCCTCATTTACCGCTAGTTTTTAAGAACTGCCCATCAAGGACTGAAAAGTTATACAATGACGAAGAAGACTACCTACACAATTTTGTAAGCACTTACGTTATTGCACGTCCACGAGTCTTTGCAAATTCGAATTTTACTTTAATTCACTCGAACTTGATGGTCAAAATTGTTGCTTTGAACTAGTAAAGCAAAGTTAATATTTATTTTTCGCATTCAATGAGATTTAAGATATATTAGTACACCAGAATTTATATGTGATTAAGTAGCATTTATGATATAACAATACAGTCAAAACTTGGGTAAGTGAGAACTGGATAATTGTGAGAGTAAGAGCCAGGACCCGTCATTTTAAGCTCCCTAAACCTCTATCCTTGAACTCTCGCTTATCCAGGTTTGACTATATATATATATTTGACTAGAACTGTTCGTTTCCAATTGAGAGATTTTTGTCACTGTCGCGTACTGAATTGCAAAATCATCTCAAATCTCAAACATTTTTTCTAATTTAAAATCTCAAATATAGAGACCTATAAAAATCAAAGTACTGAATTGATCTYTTAAGCTAAAGAATCTAAAACTTATTGTTCTGCACAAGTGCATTTTCTCCAGCGAAATATTTTGTAATTTTGACAAAGAAAAATTTTAGGAGCTTGGATCTTAGGTATATTTTGTTTTTAAAACAAAAACAAAAACATAATTTTTGAATGCATGAAAATAAGACCATAAATATGGTTCTATTAAACTGGCAACTGCCGGAGATGTGCTCCACTAATGTCGCCTTCTGCTTTACGCACCCATACTTCATCTCTACATCTAGAGCAAAGACGTTCGTTCACATTCGCCTTTCGGAATATATGTATGGTATATTAATGCACCAGCATCATCTTAACTGCGCCTCGCATTCAATCCGCAGCCAAAATCATCAGTTCCCACCCATTTCTCTTGTGCTCAATCCCTGCATCACTGATTGTTGAAAGGGTTGAAACTTTAGGCCCACATCTATTTTACTGCACCAAGCACAGCGCAAGAATTGCTGAGGAGTGGCACTGAGTTTGCATATACTTGCGAATTTTTAATTTCAAAATACTTGTGAAATTTTCTTGAAAATCCACCAAATAAAAGAAGTTAAAAGTGCATAACAAGTTTTGACTGCAGCATGGAGAGCAYAACGACAGGCGGGGATAAGCCGGATGCCAAGCACATTCGGCGTAAGACAACAGGCGTAGGAGGCGCACACAGCACGCAGTACAGTTACTGACACTTGGTGGTCGAAAGCCTTTAAGGTTGTGCATCTAGACCGGCCTGGCCCTCTTGGCATCATTAAAATATATTACCACCCTAAATATGCTCGTAGTATATCAAAGACACATATACATACGTACAAACATGTGAAGTATATACACACCACCAATGCATCCGAAGAATCAGAAATAGAAAAGGAGTAAATATTCCATTGAAAAGAAATTAAAATCTGCAAGATTTGCAATTCAGTTTTACTCAACGAACTGCACTCAAGTACGACTGCCCCATTCAAACGAACAGAAATGCTGGTTCTCAATCATTGCCAGCGCGTACAGATATAAAGGGTATTTTTTATAGGTAAAAACTTTTATTTCAACCACTTAGCACTGAGATATTGCTTGATATTGATATTTCCGTGCGTGCAACCAACAAGTCACGAATAATGTGCTTTTAGGGCTAACTACATTGATTCCATCTTCAGTTTTAAAAAGTACGGACTGATAGTAACAGTATTGCAAATATTACTTCGGAGTTGGTAATTGGATAATGCATTCTGAACATAAATTCTCGATTCCTATGGGAATTTATATATCTCTAAAGGAGCACCCTTTTCCCTTGAATATATACTTCTCCAAAATGACTTAAATTGAGTTTTTATGTCCGCAGTAGCTATATACAGTTAAACGATTTTATCGTTAAGGTATCAGCTCTAAAATTACATGACGGCCCGAACTTAAATTCTGCTTAATTTAAAATTTTTAATTGTTTGTTTATTCACCAACATATGTAGATGCTGAAAATATTATACATTAATATAAATATATTGAGAACTTGCAATCTGTTACCATATTTTTTCAATAGACTCTACATTATATTATACATAATATGTTTTCAACCTTTTAAACTATCTGAGTATTAACTTGCAAACGACTATATAAGATCAACCAAAAGAACATCCTCTAATGATTTAATAAACAAGTAAGGAAGGGCTAAGTTCGGGCGTCACCGAACATTTTATACTCTCACATGATAAAGTGATAATCGAGATTTCAGGCGTGGTTAAGAACCGATTTCACCCATATTTGGTACATGTCATCAAGGTGTTGATAAAATATTATATACCGAATTTCATTGAAATCGGTATAGTACTTCCTGAGATATAGATTTTGATCCATAAGTGGGCGACGCCACGCCCATTTTCAATTTTTAAAAAAAGCCTGGATGCGGCTTACTTCTGACATTTCTTCCGTAAAATTTAGTGTTTCTGACGTTTTTTTTAGTCGGTCGGTGTTAGTCGTTAAAGTGCGTTATTAAGTGATTTTCAACATAACCTTTGTATGGGAGGTGGGCGTGGTTATTATCCGATTTCCTCCATTTTTGAAATGTATCTGGAAATGCCTAAAAGAAACGACTTGTATACAGTTTGGTTGACATAGCTATAGTAGTTTTCGAGATATGTACAAAAATATTAGTAGGTGGCGGGGCCATGCCCACTTTTCCAAAAAAATTACGTCCAGATATGCCCCTCCCTAATGCGATCCTTTGTGCCAAATTTCAATATCTTTATTTATGGCTTAGTTATGACATTTTATATGTTTTCGGTTTCCGCCAATTTTGTGGGCGTGGCAGTAGGCCGATTTTACTCAACTTCGAACTTAATCTTCTTATGGAGCCAAGAAATACGTGTACCAAGTTTCATCATGATATCTCAATTTTTACTCAAGTTACCTTGCACGGACGGACAGACAGACATCCGGATTTCAACTCTACTCGTCACCCTGATCACTTTGGTATATATAACCCTATATCTAACTCTTTTAGTTTTAGGACTTACAAACAACCGTTATGTGAACAAAACTATAATACTCTCTTTAGCAACTTTGTTACGAGAGTATAAAAATATTGGAAGACGTATTTAAAAAGTAAGAATAAACTCAAATTACATACTTGTATTAGTTAACCCCATGATTGATGCAAACACTTCGGGAATTCGAAAACTCAGTCTAATGCCCAGCTCTTCTTGGAGACTTTGTTTACTACCAAGCGAAGGGTCTCTGCAAGCCTACAAACCACTTCCAACAATTTTTATTATTATTCATTATCGGCTTTGATCCAATAAATTCAAGCCAAGAGATGTGGGAAGTGGAACTTTGCACGCGCTTTCAACAAATTAAGATTCTTACTAGAACTATGCTTTGAGCTAAAAGCTCGCCAAAACTAGAAACCACAACGGCCGCAATTGTAATTAAAAACTTTTACGAAATTACCAGGTATACTTTTGTAAATATACTTCAGTTTACATCGCAATTTGAAGAAATTAAAAAAAGAGTAAATCATTATACTATATACATACATATGTATGTGAAAGGTTTCAAGTTTCTTAATGAACCGCAACGAAGAAGTCAGCAGAATAACAACAAAGTAATTGAGAGGACAACAACTTCAGGTCAAGATTGAAAAACGGAGTTGCTTATCTATATATATCAAAAAGAAATAAACAGCAACAATAAAAATTAAACACGGTATAACAAATACGAATATTAGCCTGAGTGGACGTAGTCCGTCATTAAAAGTGGATTGGAAAAATCTACAAAGGTACCATTGAAGGGTGTATGAAACAACAAAAAAAAAACTTTGTAAAGAATGGAAAGGAAAAAGTGCACTCGCATACATAAGTACATACTTTTGGGTAATTAAATGGTAATGACGTCGGTGCACAATGTTGACGTACATGAGGTCTAAACAAAATACATGATATCYGTTGCGAAAGCAGCCTGCGAACTAAAGCAAAGTCAGCAATAAGACAAAGGCAAGAAAAAAGACACTGGTGAAGGTAATAAGGAAAATGCAATAAATAAAAGGTTCCACTCTCAACAAAATCCATGAAAAATTAGCGGAAGAAAAGACAATGCTGACAGCACAGTTGATTGCGCAAGTGCACAGTTGACCCCTTTGTGACCGTATCGAAGTATTTCGACACCTGAGTGTTCGATGAGTGTAAAGTAACATTTGAACGTAATTGATAAGTAATTATGACAGAATTTTATTCCTTAATTTCAACTTCTTAAGAAATGTTACTAAGATGTTTTCAGGTGCGTCACTAATGGACAATATTTTAGACTGCACTTTTGTCATAATAATAACATCCGATTAATAGTAAACATAAACATAACAAGTAAGGAAAGGCTAAGTTCGGGTATAACCGAATATTTCAATTTCTCCTGCAACTTGCAAGGATTAATATGTATCATAATTAGAAAACACGTTCTCTCAATTTTATTAAGATAACTGAGAATGGTCGATATATCCGGTACAATGTCACCCAGGAGTTCGAAAACGTTTATATTAGGTTATCAAATATCTCGCTTCCGCCTTTTTGTCTTTTGAATTTCGCGGCTAAAGAGCTCTTATCTGGCAACTCAATACATCTTTGAAAGGTCTTGACATAACCTACAAAACGACGTTATGCATAATTAGTTTGGATATAGCGTTCAACAGTTATAGACGTGTAAACATGGAGTTCACTAACGCTGAAATTCGCGGTATTTTAAAGCTTTCCTTCGTTAAAAGCAAAAGGTATAAACGATACCATGGATATAGTAAACCACCCGGCGGAAGACCTGTGATGACGAATACCGATCAAATCATGGAAAACATCGGGTTAGACCGGCATGTGGCATCTCGTGRCATCGCCCATAAGATKGAACCTAGTCACCTGAATACACAAAAAATCTTGATGTTTGGTTCCGCTTGATTTAAAGCAAAAAAAGTTCTGGACCAWATCAAAATATATCACATAAAGTTCGTGGTCGAAGACCGGTGAATCGTCCCAACAGTGGGCAAGCCGGGATTGACAGCCAGGAGGGTTTTGCTGTGTGTTTTGTGGGATTGGAAGGGTATAATCCACTATGAGCTGCTCCCATATGGCCAGACGCATCTACTGCGAACAATTAGACCGCTTGAAGCAGGCGATAGACCAGAAACGTCCAGAATTGGCCAACAGGAAGGAAGTAGTGTTCTAACAGGACAACGCCAGGCCACACATTTCGTTGATGACTCATCAGAAGCTACGGAAGCTCTGATGGGAGGTTTTATCCCATTCACCATATAGCCTACATATAGCGCCAAATGATTACCACCTGTTCCTGTGCTGTTGGTGTAAAGTTGAACTCAAAMGAGGCTTGTGAAAAGTGGCTGTCCCAGTTCTTCGCAAATAAGGAGGGGGGCTTCTATGAAGGTGATATTCTGAAGCTGCTGTCTACATGAAAACAGATTAATGAACTAAACAGCGGATATTTGAACTAAATCCGATCACTGTAATACTTTTTATAAAACATTGAATAAAGAGCAAAAAGGCGGAAGGGAGATATTTGACATGGCGGCTTACAGAATTATTGACCAAATTCAACCCACTAATAACACACAGCCATATTACTATCAGGACAGGATTATATTCAAATTTCTATTGTATATCAAACACATTGAACGATATTTTCGGAAAAAAGTCAGGTTAAGGCACTGGGGTTTATGTATCGGAAGAATTGGAGTCTTGTGAGCGCGGAARTGGTCGGGTTATACCCATCCATTTTTTTTGCCAGGAAACACGTGTAGCATGTGTCATTAAAATACTATTTTTACACAAGTTATCGCTTTTATAGACGGACGGACGGTCGGCAGATAGGCAATCACATAGAATTCAACTCGCCTCGACATCCTGATCATTTATATCTTACTCTGAGTCGATGTTTTTTACGTTATAAAAACAACCGTTATGTGAACCAAACTATTTTACTCTGTAGCAACATGTTGCAAGAGTATAAAAACTTGTAAGCAAAAGCATCGATTTGCCCACTATTCTATTCACTACTTCGCTCGCCAATTGGTAGTCAAGGCGAGCCATTAAGAAAACAATAAAATACATATGTATGTATGTTGCACATTTGTATATGTAACTGTCACGTCGATTTATTCTTAATAGGTTTTTCTGTTGTTGCTTTAGCACCGGAAGCATTCATTAAGTCCTTGTTTGTTGGTGTATTGTTGGCTTAAGCACAAGTGAAATCTTATCTGTATATATTTGGGTGTACCTTAAAAGTATACATCTACCTCTGTGCTTGCAAGCATGTATGCTTATACATACATATACACTTATGTGTATATTTAAATTTGGTTCACAGCCACTTTGTTCTTATTAACCATTAAAAAGTTTGTTTCCTTGTGTGTATGAGTGGATGAAATGATCGACATGATCGGGTAATGAATCACTTCCATATGGATTATTTATATTTGGCATGGAATTTAATTGCCCTTGAGCCATCGACATGGTTACGATTTCTTTTCATAAATATAATTTCGAACAAAACGAGAGAGAGGACAATTTTATAATGCTCTTAATCCRTAGAAATAATGTACGAGGAATTTATCGAAGTAACAACGCAATTCCTAAGTCACATTATGTAGATATCTAGCATTATTATATCGGAAGAATTGCTTTCAAGCATCTGCGTTTTATGGAATGGGCATTAATCTTTCTTCACTTCAMTTTGGATCGCATAACGGCCTGTAACATGAGCATATAGAATTTTAGAGCAGTATATGGGTTACTGCATATCATAGTTAAATACCCGCGCAGGAACTTATTCGATTTCTTTTGAAGCTATTAGAAAGTTTGCTTCCTCTTGCAAAGGTCGTACCACCAGGTTGCTTATAGCCCTTTATTGCAGGTATTTTCAATAGATTATTACCCAGCTGTCCAGAAAGGCACTACATTGGTATCGCTTATTTTTACTGCATACATGTTAGTCAAATGGTTTAACACAAACTAGTGCGCCCGCACCCCTTACTAACCACCAACAAAAGGTACTTGTCGCCCTGATATTCCCAGCGTAAAAGTAAGGCTGCGTGTCTTACCGGCTCCTAMATAAAATTGCCTTGATCATTTTAGTTCTCAGGCCAACTCTTACCCTTACGCATACTTAGATACATACCTAACTATATGCATATTTATTTTTATTAATTTCCTCTTTCTGYCGAATCTAAATTTCCTTTTTGCGCCCTTCCCTTTTCCGCACACCACAACTTCTTCGGAAGCACATAAGCCCAAGCGATCAGAGGGCTCATTTAAAGTGGCTGCTGTTGCAATGACCATTCCCACAGTGTTTCCCGCAATTACATGCAATAGTGTTAGATATGCACCAAAGATAAAAAAAAGTGCGCTACTCCAGCAAGATGATTGAACTAATTTGACTATGCCAGCAGTGCGCAGCCTGGTCCATGCTGGTCCGTTAGGCTGCAGCGCAGAAACCAAGAAGCAAAACGGCGAATTTCCCACTCTTATCAAGCCGAAATCGAGCCTAAAGACAACGGTTATGTCATAAATAGAATAGATTGAGGCAAAATAGCACATGATACGGACGTAGCATGTGAACTGCGGGCGCTAAAAAAGGAATAACTGAATAAAATAAAATGCACTTGCCTAAACATTTATTGTGATATTATGTACATGTATATGTATACTTCGTGTATGTGGCAGTTCCGTATTTGAAAATTTGTTCTTTTTCTCTTTGGTCGCAGGCTGCTTCTGCTGCCGCCACAAGCAAATGTCATGAGATATACATATGTAGTATATACATATGTTTGCACGTGCTTCCATTTGATTCTGCGTTCTGCACACAAAAGTGTCGAATAATCAAAGGTCTGACAGCCTATTTATTTCCTTAGTTGACACACATAGCAGTTCCACACAAGCGAAGGGGTTTCACGCAACAATCAACATCTGACAAGAAGTGTTAAATCTGCGTATTTGTTTATTGTTTCTCTATTTTCCAATGTCCAGTGTGCTGCAGCTCTTGCGATTATGTGATCACCATATCACCCCCTCCTTGGCCGCTTTAGGAATTATTTTGTGGTTCTCTTTTACTTGTTGTGCCTCTATTAGCATATCCGGCAGTTATAGCTGCTTGTTGCTTATGCTAGCAGCCCTCTAAGCGGTAGTCGGCGGTGATGGTCGAATCGCTAGCATGGAGGGTGTTTAGTGTTGGTGGCGATGTTGATGTTTTGTCATAATTCATAAATCAACTAATTCTAAAGTCAACTCAAAGATATGCTGCATGTGAAGAGTTATCAATGCAGTCTGGCAGCTGCTTACAGCAGATCGCGAACTGAAGAGGAGGATGCATTGTGCAGATTGTACTTAATTGATTTAACCAACCACTAATGCAGCAATCATGCTAGTTTACTTCCTCTATTATCTTTCGCAATAAAAATCTAAGGAAACAATCAGTTTAAAGCATTTTAACAGTACACCCCATTTAGTAAGTGGAATACAATATCGAATTAGATTAAACTTTTCGGAACCGAATGACGGAATTTTGAATATTTATTTTTACCTGCCATTTAATTTTTTAAATAATGTGATAACCACGCTTTGAAAGCTTCGGCGTTTTTATCCGCCATTTAAACATAATTTTTCGTCCCAGGTTAAAGAAAACTTTATAATATTGATATCGTTCAGCAAATCATTGAAATAAAGCATAAATATGATTGTAATACCTTCTGAAACCGTCGCCGATACTAACTGGTCCACATATTTTATCTTTTATACATTGCACTGTATCTAATCACATTTAATTTAAATTATTGAATAATCAACTAAGGTTTAAAAGTTGTAGATCGAAGATGCACAATTTGCGATTAACACTATTATTCACTTACTTCGCTAAGCAACCTTTGACGTTGTTGTTCGACGATTGGTATAACCAACGGACCAAATTTATTCACATCGGCTTCAAGAGTGCTTATAGGATGTAATACATCCTCAAGATGGAAACTGCATTTCCGTTCGGTCTACACATCTTTTACGAACACATCATATAATTTTACCTTTAATTTCAATTTTCGAAGCGGTTAAGCGTGAAGTTGGCTGTGAAAAAATCCAATGAGATCAGCTGTTGTCTTCAAATGAASTTATTTAGTGAACAACCCAATGACRTAATTTTAGTGGTTCAAGTAAATGGATTTTAAATATATTACTATATTTATATATGTGGAATATGTACATACATATGTTCATACTCAATATAATAGCAGTCACTAATATATGATCAACTTGAGGCATAAATACATTTGTAAAGCCAAACAAGAAGATAATAAATTAATTGAATTGGTGGAATGCAATTTCTTCGAATGCAATTTAAATATTTCTTTAGCAATGTCTCCTTCCCCGCAACTAAGCTTTTATAGCGTCACTGCATCTTTACAAGCATAAGCTACTCAAGGCGGCCGCACTTTTCCAATTACTCTCTACCGCACCACATCCCTTTAACTGTAAATACCCTTATTGTACGAAGCAGAACAAAGACTTACTTTAGTACATAAATAGGAGAAAAAAGCAAAAATAAGAGTTAGGGATCCACTTTATGTGGCAACGTCGYACTGCAGTACAATTGCTATTTAAAGGCCGAGCTGCAAACCCAGTCTGCTGCAAATGACCCATTGGTGTTGTCTCTTTATTAGTTGGCGAGCAGTGAAATCAATTTAATTCAATTTTCAAGTCAATTTGTTTTGTACACTTTGGTGTTGATGCAGCACACAGTCTGGCACTCTGACCAAACGCTCCATCACACATACTTACATTTGCCTATATACATTTAACTTTATAAATATATATAAACATGGATGTATTAGAGAGTCATCTGTTCAATGAAGATGTTCCTTGACTTCCAGCGTCCACTACAACACCGACCCCGAACACCTACTTGGGCAGGTCGAGTAATACAGACAAATAAAAAATACTGTAGGGCATTAACGATATAACTGTATGGATATTTGTAATAAATTCGAATTAAGTGACGTGATACAATCTGTCTCTCACATTTGCGAATTATATTAATTTGTTTATGCACGCATTTTGTTTGTACAATAACAATAATTTGGGGCCGTTTCTAAATGTGTGGCCGAGCTTCCGCCTCCACGAAGTTATGATCGTCTTAATGCCAAGCTAGTGATATCAATTTTTTGCTTAGAAATTTGTATGGCACTGCTTTAATCGAAAATTGCCTTTGTTATTGAGGTGCACGTGCTTTTAAGAAGAAACTTTTTAACACATGATCAATAGTTTAGATGCCACGCATTGTAAGCACTCGGCTCCGGCTATGCTTCGCCTGTCGCAAATTACAAGTATCGCCCGTAATTTAAATGAAAATTGTAAAATTATTCATGCAAATGAATGAACGACACTCTGCTTATAGGCTGAGTCATGAGCGCTTGTTTCAGCAGTTAAAAAACTTTGTGAAGTACATATTGACACAGCACTGATGACAGCAAATTCTTGAAGACCAAAGTCCTACTATAAGTGAGCATTATTTAGAAAGGATATATCGACAAATCGCGGACATGCGATCCGAAAATATTTCAATGTGTTGTTGTCTAAATGTTTAGCCCAAACAAATGCTGCAATTGTACGGAAATGTGCAAACAGAAACCGTGGTWCTTAAATAAAGAGAAAATTGCAAGTACGAAGAGATCTGTGCTAGCCGATAAAGTGGTATTAATAACTGCCCCATGTGACCATATTTGTGCACTTTCCACAATAAATTGATGTTCATATGGATTTACCCATAAACTGTCCCAAAGTGCCGACATAGCTCCATCATACTGAAATATCATCAATTCGTCGCAAATGTGATAGCAATGTACAGCAACAATAATAATTATCCGAGACATGACATAAAACAATTTTTAACATTTTCCTAGTCGTCCCGATCTTCTCACCCCAAGAGTCACTACTAAAGAATGCAACGAGTCGTTTCCTACTAGTGTTTGTACGACAAATATATTAGTGAGCCATTCTAAGTATCCTCCCCGCCCACACACACCCATTCACCACCCTCATCGCCGTTACTCCAAATAAATATGACAAAGTTATTATGGCTCAACATTCTGTGGGTGTATTAATATTTAACACCGCCGACGTCGTCCTTCGTAAGGAAATGCSGTGTTAAATGTTAATTGCTAGAACATATGTATGCGCAACTAAATGGGAGTAAGTCGTTTATATCGATATGTATTATTATTTAAAGAAGTCAAATTAGAGTAACACTGGACAATTTAATGTGTTTATTTTTGATATACCCACTTACTGTTTTCTTTTATTTGTGTTGAGAATATTAGTTAATATTACAGAAATAAACTACTAAACTGTGAAATATTAAGACACAAAAGCAGTAAAACTGTAATAAGTTGGGAAGACAGAAATATTACGGATACAATTTCTCACCCACATCCCCAACACATTATTCCAGCAAAAAGTGTTTTTCGTTAAAACTTTTGACAGAAATCAGAACTAATCAAAAATCAATAACTTTTCCGAACGGTTCTGGCTAAATATGATATAACCCTCAGAGCTTTTTGAAAAATAAGTCAACTTATTTTTAGACTGTGGAGCAAAGATAAGATATACTGTCGGCAACATTTTACGAGTAAATCTGCTCTATTGTATTTGAACACACGYTTGCGATAACAATGTACCCTGTCTATCTCTGTATTTTGGTGTCTTTACTAAGAACAATTAAATGTGAGTTCCATMGGACACGACAATTTTTTACCATATGGGCACTTCAACATGCCTAACGCTTGATAGTAGTATGTATATAAAAGGTATTTTACCCTCCTTGTCCGATGGCGTTTTTACACTTACACTTGCCCGCGTGTGTGCGTTAAGCCATTAAATATATGTATTTCCCTGCCCTTCCYCTTCACTTAGTGATCCGTGCCTTAATATTTTCACAGCACCGACTAGTAATAGKGATGGTGGGACGTTAGGCTGTCCTATAGCTGAACAAATCGGTCTGGGTGCACTTAGTCTAATTCCTTTTTACCAACATTTTTCTGGCATTTATCAGCGGCTCMTACCATATATTAGTATGCAGACGTCAATATAGCGATATGGACATATGTGCATTTTTGTTTACTTTTGATTAGATAGCGCCCACATTGGAGACAATGAAACAGCTCATACCTCGCCGTCCAATAAACTGCAAACATATATTTAGGCGCTGTGGCTTTTCTTCACCGCCATAARGACTGTATATCATACGAGTATGTGACCACTAATGTTTATATATAAAACTAACTATCATGATACGCGTATAGATAAGTGTACTCGTGAGTCGCCATCTATAAAATTGCCCCCACTTTTTCTATCATTTATCGTTGTTATTGCTGTTGTGTATTTTGCATATCATGTGAGTGAGTGAGCCAATATAATAGCACCTTATGTGCAAGTCTATACGCGAAGTATGGAAACTAAGTCATTTGCGTGGGTATACATGCCGAACTTACCAGCCCTATCTATACCTTGGGCCTTATAGTGGAGCACCCGTTGCATGCAAATGTATCGACATCCATATCTGTTCATCTAGATATCTTTCCATTTGCTCGAAAAGTATTGAAACCATTTTCATTGTAGTAATGCTAATATTCTTTTATTATTATTATCTTTTTTTTTTTTTTTGTTTTTGCTTTTATTTTCCTTTTGTTATTATGGTTGTTTCTACATATACGAAGCAGCGGAAATTACTCAAATGTGTCTACTAGATGCATATTATGATTGCCTTTTTACACACATCATATTTTACTTTTTTGTAGATTTTAATTCTTTGTCCTTGTCGTGTTATTTTACCGGATCATATTTTATGCATTGATCGCGATGGACGGCACGAAGTCGCAACAAATACGTTTTAGTTTACTTTTTAATAAAATTTCATGTGCATGCACATGTCTCTTTGTGAGTAACTATATGGAGACATGACAGGGACATGTAGTGGAACTTAAGTGCTGTGGCTTAGCGGTGATGAATAGCTAGTGAGCAATTTGCGATGTTATACTTTCGTCTATGGTATAAATGTTCGTATCGTGGGCTATGGATACAACTTGCATGCCTATCGATCCAATGGACACGCAAAGCATTCGTTAAAAACGCTTTTCTGCAATTAATTTGGAGCCTTAAACATATTTGTATCAGTTAATGCATATGCACACATACACATCTATATCATCTGTATATAATACATTGTTTCAGACTTAGTCAAATGCCTTTTAATCAGTAATTTCCAAGAATCATAAACAACCTACCAAAAGTGGAAATTTAATTATGGATGAGAGAATCAATTAAACTAAATTCTATATATTTACTTCACCTGAGACATATTTGAGTTAGTTTACCACGAAAATTGTAACCCCAGAAAGAATCTTCGAAAATCCAATATTACAAACATAAGTAATCGGCACGACGAGCTGAGTTGATGTAGCAACGCCCGTATGTCTGTATATATGCGCTAGTCCTACAGTTATTGAGATATCAATCTGAAAACCTTCACCCGCCCTTTCCTTCCTAAAAAGTTGCTTATTGGCCGGAAATATTGATATCGTACGACTATAGCATACAGCTGCCATACAAACTAATCGATCAGAATTAAGTTCTTGTAAGGATGTATTTGTGCTCTGGTACAACCCATTGCTTTTACAACTTAATACTACTARATATTTTAAAAACTGTTCCGTGACCTAAGGAAAAATAAAACCTCGAACAGGTTTGACTTATTATGTGGTTTGCCTAATTATGCAACATCTAAAGGAATAAAAATTTACGGACACATTTTGATCTTTTTTTTTGTTTTTTTGAGATTATCAATAAGAAGAACATTGAAGTATAAATTAAGTAAAGYGGCTGTCCTTCCTAATTCAGTACCAAATTAACGTATATATGCCAGCTAAAATTATTGAACTTTATGTGAAGCATGCTGAGAGCTGATCAATTGATCGAGAAGGGATGTTAAGTTCGTCGGGAATGCGATCAGGACCTTTTCAAGTGGTTGCGAACACCAAATATTTTATTAAAAAWTTTATAATTTCAATTTTCAAACTCTAAATAATTACCTATGGTTTAAAATTTTTAAAATATTTTCTGGAAAGATAATTATAATTAATGAAAAAATTTTTGAATTGTTGGTATGGTTGCGGTATATCAATTGTTCCAAAAGGCAACCATTAGCTTCGAAGGGCTTTGTGCACAAACAACTTTCGTTTGGGTTCGGCTCATCTTGAAAAACCCATGCAGTCGACTGATCTTTTCTTTCGTACGTATSGTCTTTTTATCATCTCTTGCAATTTCATAGACGTGTTTCGAAGCACAGCGGTCGTATGAAGAATATCTTAAGTTACTGTAAACAACACAAAAAGCGCTCGTATGTCAAAACGCTCTGAGTATGCATACGATCAAAAATGTCAAACTTTAAGATTGTGAGTTTCCAGATTGCAACACTTCTTCCTCTTCTTTATTGGCGTAGAGACTAGTGTTAGCACATTCGAAATATTAAAGACAACCTACGTAGTGAGGAAATTAATCGGGAAATTAATTTTTTCAAAGGAAATAAAGTTCAAACATTCAGAGGGATTGCGTGTTATTRCACTTCATATATGAGCACATAGTTCCATTCGAACATGTGTTTCTATGAAAATGTATGCCATGGTACTTATGTACATTCCTATGCTTGACTATAAAGGTGATAATTTTCCAGGTGATATTCGTAGAGTCCCTGCCATATGTTTCTTGTTACTTACAATCCAATARTCATATACCATCAAGTCGTACACAATAAAAGCCACCACCACTTTAGGCAGTGCTGCTGCTACTTAGCGAAGTGGTTTTACCATAGCCACCACCAAACGTAACGTCTTTAAGACGCTCTGGGAAATTATCGACGGCATTAAAGCACCAACAAAGAACGCACCGAAGTTTGTGACTTTTAGCCGTTACAAGTCACTAAGCGGAACAGTAAGGCACCACTAATGATTATTATCGTGAATTTAGTGTAACAGATCTTTGTAACGAACATTTCCAACACAATTGTTTCAATACTCGCTTTCTCAAGTACATTCCTTGGTCATTTATGTATGTGCACATATAAGCCTCAGAACTTTTAGTGGTCTAAAAATTATTTTGATTAGAATATTTAAAATTATGTATAACACAATGAAAAACAAATTGGGTTTTGGCTGTGACAGCAGATGAAAGTATATAAAACCAAAGCCAAAACCTGCCATAATTGCCATACATACATACTRACATGCATATGTATGTATTATATTATTCATATTGCTTTGACATGTGCTACTCAACAAAGTGCAATACAAGGAAGAGGGAGGGTAAAAAATGTTATTAATGCGTGTATGTATGTGCCTTTCCTTTTTTTCATATAAGGAACACTATGGTGATTGGCGTTCGGGTCCAGTAACTTTAAATTCCGTTAAAATTATTTAGATCGAGCTGACCTGACACTCGAAGAATTTAAGTGTTATTAATAATTATACTCAAACAACATGTTGCTACAGAGTATATATAGCTATTGCTAAKCAATAAATGGTGACCGTCCGCCGTCCGTCCGTCTGTCTTTGCAAGTTATAACTTGAGTAAAAATTGARATACACGTTTTGACAAAAAAGTGAGGACGAGTTCGTAGATGRGCGGATCGCACCTCCCRCAACACGSCATTAAACAACAAACTTATAAAGTGCCATAACTAAGCGCAAAATTAAGGTATGATATATAACTGTACTTTGGCAAAAGAGATTGCAATAACCAGGGGCAAAGGGTAAGCGGCTAAACAATTAGAAAAATTGGTCGTGACCCTTTCTCTATTTAGTTTTCTTATAAATATCTCCCTAAAACTTAAGCTAAAAAAAAACCATATTCCTCTAGCGCAAATATTATAAGAACTCCTATCCACAGTGTAAAAAATGATGAATTGGGTGCTCAGTCTCCATGTAACAGTACCGTTTCAAACTGCCAAAACGCGATAAATCAGTAACTAAATATGCYAATGACATTAAATTTTACCTCCAAGATAGTATGACATCGCGTTAAAGAAATCGTGGTAGAAATTGTACAATGAGCATGCAACACCCTCTTTCAGGAGTGGAGAACCGACCAACGACCGATTTTAACGGTACGTGACATTCATATAACATTCCTTTGTAACACTGCGAAAATGGGCGAAATCGGACTACAACCACACCCTCTACTCATATATTACCATTTTATATTCCAAAACATTCACTTTCCAGTATATAAACGAAGAATCCATTAATATGTATATCAGGGTAAAACTTTGCACGAATAGTGTATTGAGGTGTGCCAACTTGTGACGYAAAATTGCTCAAATTGAACCAAAACTGTTTAAGACCCTAGGTACTGAATATGTGGACCCAGCCCTAATAAATGATTTCTACCCAAAATATCGGAGAATGTGTGAGATATATAATTGAAAATCAGGGACAATCCATCTCTCTCAACGATATGTCTGTATGTCAAAAATAGCTTGAATTGGACCTATACTTCCCTTAGCTCCCATGTACCTAATATTATATAAGGATTTTCGAACTTCCGGGTGGCTTTATATTGCATATATCTGCCAATATGTGAGTTATCTTAATAAAATTGAGAGAGCGTGCTAACGGAGCATCTTTGTTCTTAAACAAAATTAAAATCGGGTAAAAACTCGTCCTAGGCCCATACACTTAACCAGTCTTATGTACCTGAAGGTAATTCCAAGACTTTAATAAGTTGCATGAGTATGAATTGCTCAGTTATACCTGAACTCAGCTCTTCGTTACTTGTTTTTCCTTAAATTTATTYTATTTTTGGGGCATATTTGTATGGAATAGTTTTCACTAAAAGTAATTGAGATTTTCTCGATATTACACTTACCTTATAGATAGTATGTATGTATRTATAAATATGTATAATAAGTTTGAATACATATATGTGCACAAAATATTCGCAAGGCATATACTACAGTTTTGGCATCCAGCCCAAAAGCCAAAGCTTTTCCACAAATACATTAAGATTCGCGAGGATTTTAAAAAAACAGTGTTTCTTTAAGTTGTAAAATTTCCTAGACCATTTGCCGTGCAAGCCTTAACACAAGCCGAGTTTGAGATCAAAAGCCACAAAGGCGTAGGAATGTATACACTTAGAGTATAATGCCTTTTATTAATACCTATACAATTGTTCATGATTGTCTTTAAATTTCAACTTTATCGCAAACTTTTGTCATCATTGGTCTCCAACTTTCCTTCTTAGGATATTCTACGAGCAACTTCTGGCTTCGACGTCTTACTCGTAACGGCACTAACCATTATTACTTCATGATATTTTCTAACTCCAAGGATTTGTTAACAAATGTGTATGTATGTGTCAACACATATGTGTATTTGTTGYTGGCATGTTATTGTCAATGTAATATTAGCCAAATGCAAACTGGTGTAACTTTTCTCATAAACATAAAAGTCTTTTGCTTTGTTTGTGGCAAATTGGTAATTGCAAATCTTCATAGCGGAAATTTTCTACTGCCGGCTCGACTTAATCTACAAGTAAGAGGATACAAAGTGCCTTATTATGCCAGCAGTCTGTTTCGCCTTTATCCAACTAGCTATTAACATATTAAGGATGTTAAAATTATGTATAAAGAAACGCTTGCCRAGAATTGTTGTATTTACAAATACAACTACCAAAAATACAAAGTTTCATATTTGGATAGAAACAAGAGTATTACAGGTAAAATATGTAAATGAAACTATCATAAAGGCTTAAACAGTTTTACGTGTTATCTTACGGGAATAAACTGTTAGTTATTAAGAGTAGTGTATTTTTATATCCTAAATAGGGGATATTAATTTTTCCACGAAGTTTGTAACGCCAGAAAGAATATTCGAAGACCCTATAATATATATATATAAATATGTACATACATAAGTGATCGGATTGATGAGCTGAGTCGATTTAGCAACGTTAATAAGTCTGTATACACGCAAACTAGTCGCCCAGTTTTTTGCACACTTTTCTCCCTAAACAGCTTCTTATTTGTCGAAACCGCCGATGCCCCACTATCATAGCATAAAGCTACAATACAAACTCGCGATCAGAATCAAGTGTTTTAGCTCCGGTGCACCCGAAGATAACATGTTTACTTGTATTGTATTAAGATTAACTCGTAAGATCCGAAATTTTAACCGAGGTTCAGAATTMAAAATAACGTCCTCGGATAGAAGCATGAATCATTTAAAAAAATATAATTAAAATTTCCGACACATTTTGACAAATATTGAATATTTTAGCTTTCAAATTGTGAAACATGTTATAAACAAATAGGTCGTTCGGCACCTGAGGTGATCTCCACCCTCTGTCATTGACAACTAGCTGCTGTCCAAATAACAAGAACAACAAGCATTTGTAAATACGTGTTCTTCTCTACCTATGGAAGTGCAAACAAATATGCCACATGCCACTAACTTTATGAAACTCTCTAACGCCTCCTTTACCCTCCACTTCCGCCAGCGAGGAAGCAGCTTGCGCCACAGTCGTTTCCACTGCAGGCCGAAATCATTCTTATGCGCACAATGCTGGTAGGYGACACATAATGAGTACACACCGGTATATTTTAGCTTAGGTTGGTAAACATGCCACCGTCACGACGTATTGCGCTTGTGCTCGTACATTAACTCCAGGTGTGCAATTGTCGCGGCACGCACCACGATCGCTTCAGTGAGTGCGGTCTTTTGTGAAAGTATGGATTGGTACAATATTTTGGAGAAGCGAGAAATACATTTTTGAACACACATACACAAATGTATATATTTTAAAACTAGGAGTAATACAATATAAGCAAGAGGAAAAGGAAATATATCTAACGGTTTCACGATTATTAGAATTTAAAGAGAGCAAAAAAATAATAAAAATATCACTGAATGTAAGCGAGATCAAGTAGAGTGTAAATAAACTTGCTTTGCTTTTAAAGTTCATTCGCTCTTCCAAAAACTGACGCGGCATCTATTTATAGAGTACAGTAACAATATTTGGTAAAAATTTAAGAAAAGAATAATTCTTAAACAATTACATTAAATCAAACTTTAAATATTGAAGACTCATTATAATCGTATAATATGGCGTGCAGGGTATATATGTATGTATGTTTCGAACACATATCTTTTTAATYGAAAATCCCCTTTGACCCACGGTATAAGTAACAAGTTAAGGAACCAACCTTAAATCACCGCAAATATGTGATAATATCTAGTATTTAATTCCATTGGAACTCGGCACTTTTAATTATTTTCAAAATTTCTCTCAGCAATAAACTGAAATCGAGAAACAAATTTACGCTGCCACAAGAAATTAAATGTTAAGAATATATCACCGAAAAAACAATATAATTTTTAAAATGTTAAAAAATTTAGATCTAAATTAGATTTAATATATGTTATTTTGATAAAAWAAAAATATGCTTTAAATATTAAATTTTTCACTGACTCAATTTATTCTGATACTATAACCCATTAACTATAACCCATAATTTTACCTTTTTCTATTTACAGGAGGATTTATAATGGACGGCAGAGATAAATAACACTTTGTTTGTGGTAAATTTCCAACAAAAGCCAATACAAATACATATRAACATACGWCTTACGTAGTCCTAAGAGTWTCAAAAACATATATAGTAGATATACATATACTATGTATATTTAACTATCGAATTCATCGATCGAGCATCATACATATGTACATAGTATGGTTGCATTAATATATAATATATGTTCTGTTGTGGAATCTGAAATCATCTCCCTGAAAATGAATATGAATTAGGTGGTGATTTTGTGCGTCCGCGTGCTGAAAATTTTACGCGTAAAAGTCTCATGTGGCACAATCGAGTACAGTCCCTATTTGAATTGTGTTATTTGGTCAGTTTCGTGCGTTGTTCATATAAGAAAATGTCGATAAGTTTTGGGGGTGGTTTAATGAAGGGACATTTTCGAATTGAAACATATCCGCAACAGGAAAATGCATTCCTTTGCTTGCAACATAGTTACCCATAGCGAAATGGTCATTGAAAGGTGGGTATGTATACAGAATTAAGTTTGTGTTAGCTGCATTCCGTTATAATCTAGGCAGGTAAAATTCTGTTCAATTAAGCGGGTATTCTAGTGTAGAGACTCGAATTTCGAGCTTTTTTCAACAATTAAWAAAAAAGATGCACTATATATTTTTATTATCCGTTGTTTATCATTTGTTTATTAAACTTAGAAGAGTACACAAAATAAATTTCAAAAAAGAAAATTTTTTTTTTTCATCGAGATATGAGTCCTTGAAGAAAAGGGGGAAAAAGAGGCCGTGATTTCTACCCTTGTAATAAAACAATRACAGATTGTTAATGAGTACGAATGTCGCTGTCATGAAGCAGCAAAACTAAAACAAATGTTTTCATAAAATGGCGGCTACTCAAAAAAGGTAGATTTTTTCACTAATTTTTCATTTTTGTCGATTTTTTTTAAATATTATAAATTTAAAATTTTTACTTTTTGTTGCTTCTAGTGATAGAGATATATTTAAAGAATATTCATGCCAAATTTCAAATAAATCGACTGATTAGAACTTGAGATATTGAGGCTACCGAATCAAAAAAAAAAAAAAGTTTTGAGGAAAACGCGTTTAAATTTTTACGTTAAATGTAGGGCAGCGTCATAGATATATAGGTATTGTAGTTCGCTTAATCGGTCTAGTTGGCACGTCACTAAAATGGCTATAACTTTGAAAATAATTTGAGTTTTGAAAAATCCTTTTAAGGAGATATCAAAACTATCGTATTAAGAAAAAAAAATTTTTGATTTTTTTCAAATTTCTAGACTAGAAAATAATTTAATTTTTCATAACACACGAATTTAACGAAAAATTTGTTTAAAAGTTTCGAACAATTGAACATATAACAAATCAGTCCTTTGTTTTGGCATAACTAACCCATAACCAAGAAAACAGTCCCAAACGGTATGTATGAATGTATCTATTTCTCAATGCCAATGTAATCTCGAATAAAGTAAGGTAGTACATAATTTTGAAACGTCTCAATTAACTGTTATTGTAATTCGTTAAAAAATGTTCTTCCTAAATATTGTTTTTTACAGAGAGACTTTTGAATGCTCGAGAGGATAGAGGATTCCAAATTCAAACGACCCAAACCTAAAATATTAAATTTAAAAATTGTTTAATACCACTCGAACGTGAATATCTGAGCAAAATTTTCAATACAAATAATATGAAGTCAAAAATAAACTCAAGTATTATAATGGAAATTACTGAACTGATAAAATTATATAACAATAAAAATAGCTTGCAATAATGTTATAGAAATTAAATGCAAAAGACATTCGCATGTGTGTGGTGGTGGAAAGAAAAATCAAAACTAAATTCTGTATTAGAAAGAGCAAAAAACGTAAAAGACGAAAAGAACCAAAACAAATAATAAAACAACATCGTTCTTGAGAACATCGTTAAAGTTGAGAACAAAATTAAAGATTTTGGCGATATTGAACCTTGAGGCCCTAGCGGCCTTTGAAGAAAAGGAAATTTAAAGCTAACGGTATCAAAGCAACATAGCTAAATATCATACACATTCAAGGAAAAGAATAATATACACAAGTATTAAAACAAACACCGATGATGGAATAAACGGAAACGGATTAGAAACCAACTAGACAGTTAGCACGAAACAATATTAAAATACTAGTCGAAGCTCTTTGATACTTTAGAGGCATCAAATTAAACGAACAACTTTACTATTAACAAATAGGTTCAGAACGATTAGATTGCGGATATTTGCGAACCTTTATATTATTTGTTGGGAACACAAACAATTAAGTAATACTCTGGTGCACCACAGTGTGCTAGGGTATAAAAACGACATTTCAATCAGTATTCGCCCCGAGAGCGCGGCGAATTTAGAATACTTGAACAAGACACCAAAACCAATACAACAATTTAGACGAATAGCTGTAAAACGGAAGGCAAAACTATTGAAAGAACAATTCAACCTGGACTCTGTAGTTGCATATGTGTGAGTGCTTATGTGAGCCTGAGCCAATCCAACTAAAACATTTCCAAGCAACAAGAGCAATAGCAATATAACAGCAACAAAAGCATCGAACAACGAATATCGACGATACCAAGAAGACGAACTGTGGCAAAGTATTGAAACCCCAGCCCAATCCAAACCAAAACAAAACAAAACCGAACAGAACACAGAACACAGAACACAGAACCCAGAGCGAACGCAGCGACTTTAGTGTAAATCCATTGTAGGAGTGTGAGCGGTGTGCATTAGTGTTGGTAATTGTCTGTTTACAGTTCACATAAGTAATAAAGTAAATTCTACAACAAAAGCAAACAAGAAAAACTTCTGTGTGAAAGGAAGGCAAAAACTTAGCGAGCCAATAGACGATCCACGTACGCACACATACACACTACAATTGCCAGCGTCGCCTTTTACTTTGTTTGTGTTTGTGAGTGGCGAATGTTTTGCCGTTGTACGCATCGCAAAGGTAGCAGCAGCGACGAAAGTAGCCGAGCCAAAGCAGAAGCACTGAACCATTACGCAGCGACTTAACGGAGGAAACGACTGCATTCACCACTAGTAGTCGCAGTCAGARAAGCATAACAGAGTTGGAGATAGGGTTTGTGTGTTGATTAGGTAGAACCAGGTAGGACAAGAGAACGAAGAGAGCTAAATTCGCGATAACTGCGAGCTCTGTAAGAGAATAAGGCTTCACCGAGACTGTTGGCATCTTATGATGTCATCGGAAGAAGACACAGAGTGTTTCGGATTGTATAACGATGATAAGTTACTACTAAAGGCGTCCACAGCAGCATCATTATCCAAACTGGCAGAGCCCTCGTCTTCGCCGCCGTTACTGGAATTAGAAACCGRTTGTGTGGTAAAGCAAGAAACACCATTACTATTGCCACCCCCAACACCACCATTACAAACGGCGAAGAGCGCAAAAAACAACACCAACCAAAATCACAAAAACAATAGTAATAACGCCAACGTCTGTAGTAATAATAAAAGCAAAATCAACAGCATTAACAGTACAACTGGCAATAGTACGGCTCTCGAAGAGACACACGAAAGCGACCTTATCGAAGACGACAACGTCAGCGGTGGCGACAACAACGACGACGACGATAACGACGTCGTAGTCATACTCGAAGGTGTCGCAAGCAGCACCGAGGGCACCCATAATARCCAGAGACAGAATCGCCTTCGTAACAGCAGCCGTAGTCGTAGTCGAAGTCGCAGTGGCAGCAGTGTCAGCGGCAGTGGCAGCGGTAGTGGCAAACAACAAGTCGTGCAAGTCGTGCATGTCACTGAGCGAGCAAACGAAAGTAGTCCGTGTGGTGCCGTCAACAAGGCAATAACGTGCACCGCTAACTTAGCAATACGCTCAAAGTCAGTATCTGTAGGAATATCATCGTCGAAGTCAAATAAAAAGAACACGTCCTTATCGTCATCGAGTGAATATCTTGTTAATAAGAACAGTAACAGTAGTAATAACTGTTCCAGTGCTAATAAAATAAACGTAAACGGTAATAGTGTTTTAGGTCTAGAATCGAAATTATTTTCGGGATTCCAAGATAATACGAGTCCAACGCCGTTGTCATTACCCTTGTCGGTTTCGCCAACGCCGTCATCCCCGCTCTTGCCGCCAACAGCGACTGCCTTCATGAGTAGTGCTGCTGCGGCTGTTGCGGGCGCTGCTGGAGGAGCTCTCTATGGAGCCTTATTGAATCAGACAACTTCGTCGTCCAATAACACGCTTAATAACAGCAACGCTACTGCTGGTAATAATAATCCACATAACAGTGCAAACGTTTCCGTATCCGCTTCCTCATCGCCAACAGCATCGTTGCTGTCCGGTAATTTTACAGCGGCTCTTGGCAGCCTCTTCACAGCAAACGGTTTCGGTTCAGCAAAAATGTTGAATGAGTTATTCGGTCGACAAATGAAGCAAGCACAGGATGCTACAAGCGGCTTACCCGCTACTTTAGACAACGCCATGTTAGCTGCGGCAATGGAATCGGCCACCAGCGCTGAACTGTTGAGTGCAGCAGGCTTGGTGAATAGCTTAGGCCTCAACGCCACCAGCAAATTGCTCAATAATAATACAATAAACAGTTTGAATAGTTTAAGCAATGCCAATGCATCTGCAACGTCCGCTCTTAATAATGGCAATGCCATTTCTGATCACCAATCGTTAAATGCCACATCTGCCTCTCAATCGCCCAAGAACCGACGAGTTAGCAATTGTAGTGATCGATCTTTGGATGAAGTGAACTCGCGAACTGGTGATTTGTGCTCTCCACCTCGTGCACCTTCTGCCAGCTCAACATCTGTGGCGCTCGGCGCTGTGAATTCTTCCGAAAGAACCTCACCAAATGTTCARCAACAGCAACAGCAGCAACAACAACAAAATGAGTTAGCTCACCATATGCTAAGAAATATTTTGCAAGGTAAGAAAGAGCTCATGCAGCTCGACCAAGAGCTACGATCAGTAATGAATCAACAACAGCAACTCGCAGATAATCAGAACACGCTAAAGCATAACAATAATAATTTGTCCGCTAACAATAACAATAATTTGGAAGATAAAGAATCGAATAATGTAATCAATCTATTGGAGGACACCATGTCTGACATTAAAATTAAGTGCGAGCCCAATCAGTTGCCAAATAATTCTGACTCTGCGACTGCAGAAAGTAGGAAGTCATCTGATTCTGACGTTGCCGATTCTCAGCAGGATGAAGACCAACAGTCTGAGGGCGATAACATGGATCAACAGCACATGGATGAGCAGGATGAACAACCGCATTCAAACCTAACGGTGGGAGTAACTAAAAAGGAGGCTGATGACATCCTAGAAGATGTAGAATTAATGGGTCTGAATTCGCGGTCCGATTTAGAGTCATTGGCCTCACCTAGCCAATCTGAGATGATGCTCTTAGAGAACAGTAAAGATGAGTTAGAAGAGGAGCTTGAAAAGGATGTCGCTGCTACCATGTCTAAAAAACCAGGAATGGATATGAAAAGAGCCCGAGTCGAAAACATTATTACCACAATGCGTTCTAGTCCATCGTCCCATCAGTCGCACTTGCAAGTTAATGGATGTAAGAAACGAAAACTATATCAACCGCAACAACATGCAATGGAACGATATGTGGCTGCTGCTGCGGGTTTGAATTTTGGTTTGAACTTACAAAGTATGATGTTGGATGAAGAAGCATCCAATGAAATGGAATCACCACAAATTCAGCAAAAGCGTGTGGAGAAAAATGCGCTGAAGTCACAGTTGCGTTCAATGCAGGAGCAACTGGCTGAAATGCAGCAAAAGTATGTGCAATTATGTTCAAGAATGGAGCAGGAGTCAGAATGTCAGGACATTGATGATACCGCAAGTGATAGTATGGAACAAGATGACAATGGAGGAGATCTCTCACCATCGCCATCCCTGACCGGTGAATCGGGTTTAATTGATAARGTTCAAACGGACGCAGAACGGCCGAGTTCTACTTCGCCCAATTTACCAATAAAATCTCGCAAGCACTTAACCTCACAAAATTCYATAGCGCTGGATAACGCCCCGAATGTGCTATCACAAATGATGAGCAAAATGATGTCATCGCGATCACTCGTAGGGCATCCACATATGCAGCAGTCGTTTAGCGGTCCATTGCCATTGCTGCAACATATGCCACAAATGCAAGGTGACGCCGGAGCTGCCCATTTGTCTCATCCCGCCATAAGTAATGCTGCCGCTATGTACCTGGGGCAACAGTTTCTCTTTGAGCAGGAAGCACGTATGGCAAAGGAAGCTGCTGAGCAGCAAGAAAGACAACAACAACAACAACAGCAACAACTACAGCAGCAACAACAACAACAGCAGCAGCAGGAGCAAGAGCAACAAAGGCGATTTGAACAAGAGCAACAGCAACGTCGTAAGGAGGAGAAACAACAACAACAACAACAGCAGCAACAGGCCCAGCAACAAGCTGCACAACAACTTCAGCGCCAACATCAGTTACAACAGTTGCAACAACAGCATCTGGAGCAAACCACACCTACTGTCTCTATAAATCAAACAACCCGCTCACAGCTACATCACAATCGGCTCAATCAACGTCATGGCAACCACTCCTCTCTCAAATCAGAACTGTCAGAAAAATTCAATATGTTGAGATCCAGTTCTAATTCGATTATGCGTATGTCCGGATCAGATCTGGAAGGACTTGCTGATGTATTAAAATCTGAAATTACTACTTCGCTATCAGCATTAGTTGACACGATCGTTACACGATTTGTTCATCAACGTCGTCTATTTAGCAAACAATCGGATTCAGTAGCTGCAGCTGCTGAACAACTTAACAAGGACTTGCTTATGGCATCCCAAATACTCGACCGCAAGTCGCCACGTACTAAAGTTGCAGATCGTTCTCATTCTAATGCCATCATCAACAATAATTCAAATATTCCTAATTCAGCGTCAGGACAGCCTGTTGTCAGTGGAAATTCTGTGAATACTTCATCAGTCCAATCAGGTAATAATGGTTCTCTTCTCCTAGTTAATAATACCTCCTCAACTAACCAATTAAGTAATGGTCCAAACGGTAATCTGTCCACAAATCACCTTGGTCACTTGCAGTCCACTGTAAGTAACGGCCCTCAAATGCATGTTGGACCTGGGCCCGCAGTATCAGTAGGCGGTGTGACGATTCCTCAACACCCGCTTACAAATAGCCAAGCAAACGTCTTGACGTCCTCAAGTGGGCAGACAAATGCGCAACATGCGCAGCAAATAGCGCAAATGTCAGCGTTGAATGCGCAAAATTGTCAAAGCCTCATCGCCGCCCCACGTCTAAATGGCAATCAGTTGTCGTTTCCGTCGCCGGCTGCGGCAGCAGCTGCGGCAATGGGCCTGCAAATGCACCATGCAGCAGCCGCAGCTGCAATGACCGCAGCTGCTGCTAATCAGCAAAATCATAATCAGCAGATCACAAACGAAAGTTCTGGTCAAAGCCCAATGAATCAGAGTATCAACATGAACTCGAATCCAAATACAAATAATACTAACAATAGTTTAAGTACGATTAATATTCCACCTCCTCATATACGTCCTTCGCCCACAGCGGCAGCAATATTTCAGGCACCAAAGACACCACAAGGAATGAATCCAGTCGCTGCTGCTGCACTCTACAATTCTATGACCACCAGCGGTCCTAACCAAATGAACCCCTTCTGTATGCCAGAGGCTCGTGATGTACAGCAGCAGCAGCAACAGCAGCAGCAGCAACAGCAACAGCAACAACAACAGCAGCAACAACAACAACAACAACAGCAACAGCAGCAACAACAGCTGGAGCAAAACGAGGCCCTCAGCTTGGTTGTAACGCCAAAGAAGAAGCGACATAAGGTGACAGACACCCGAATAACACCACGGACAGTCAGTCGCATACTTGCCCAGGATGGCGTTGTACCTCCGAATTCAGTAACTGCCAACAGCATGTTAGACGGCGGCAGCAAGTTCGTTCCCATGGTTGGTCAACCCAACCAACAACAACAGCCCAATACGAATCAAACGAATTGTAATGCGCCAATCGTTGGCAGCAATAGTGCCAACGTCACGCCAGTTAACGTSAATGCTACCGGCAGTATCGGCAATATCGGCAATAATAATACGACGCCTGCACAAAGTCCTTCACCACGTGCTCAAGCGCCCACCTATCATCCGCCGCCACCACCACCACCCATGTTGCCCGTGTCATTGCCTACTTCTGTGGCAATTCCCAATCCATCGTTGCACGAGTCGCAAGTCTTCTCACCCTACAGTCCATTCTTCAATCCTCACCCGCCGCATGCGCCACCACCACCCCCGCATGGTCCACACAGTGGTGCTCACAACACGCCAACAGCTGCCCAAATGCACCACATGAAGATGTCATCCAGCCCACCTGGCCTTGGCGGGCTAATGGACTCGCGCGAATCACCGCCACTGCCTCATCCGCCCTCCATGCTGCATCCTGCCCTATTAGCTGCTGCCCACCATGGCGGCTCTCCCGACTACAGCGCGCATCTACGTGCAGCCATGGATGCACAAGACCGCAATTCGGACTGCAACTCCGCTGATATGCAGTTTGATGGAATGCAGCCYACAATATCATTCCTGAAGCAGCAAATGATGTAAGTACTCAATTATTTTACAAACTAATACCATACATCCAGGTATAAGGGAAATATAATATAATGTTCTCTTGTGCAAAATGCCCATATACTCGTACTTGTAATACACACATACAATTGTGCTTAGTTAGTTAAATATTTACTATATATTGCTTGCCACTTTTTCTTAAGCTTTGTCACTAATTACCTCTTAATACCAAAGAAACGGTGAATCAATTCAACAAAAAGAAACCAATCAAGTGTCGGTGTCTATATATAACATATATACCAATGCAGCATTGCAACACAAATAAGTTTACTCAAAAAGAAATGTGTAATCAAAACCAAAGTCTAAAACAACCTGATTGCAGCAACCCCAATTAATCTTAAGTATTTGCGAAACTTAATGCAAGTGCATTACGTCTCACACGCTACATTGTCTTGCCGCCCAACTGAGCACTTAGACGGAGCTTTAATCAGGGCTAACACCGTTTCGATCGAAGCCACTTACCAGTGAATAAGGAAATGCAGAAAACAAAAGCATGATACGTACAATTGTATGTGTATAGTCGCAAACGGAAGCGCTTTAAGTAAAATCACTTGCAGTTCCATTTTTCTCTAGGTTATATTGACAAATGCTTTTCAGACACTCTGTAGCGTGTCAGCATTTTTATTTTGCCCAAAATTTCTTTATACGTATATTAAATCTTGTATTATTCTCATCTTCTTCTGTTCATTCCACAAAAAATTAATTGTGAATGTTTTCACATGTAAATTTAGCAAAAATAGCGACTCCTTGACTCCACTGCACTCGTCAACATTAACACCAATGCACCTGCGCAAGGCGAAGTTGATGTTCTTCTGGGTCCGCTACCCCAGTTCAGCAGTACTGAAGATGTACTTCCCAGACATCAAATTCAACAAGAACAATACAGCACAATTGGTGAAATGGTTCTCGAATTTCCGGTAAGTGAAACGTTTGTCTCTTCTAATTTTTAAATTAGTTTTTCTTTATATAATCTAATATACAATAGTATGGAATATGCCTCTTAATATGTGAGCTGGTCTACGAAAAGGGAGCTAACGAGCGAAAACTAGTTTATGACTTTTTGAATTCTATCACGTGAAAAAGCATCTCATCTTCCATCCGAATTAACTAAGATCTTTTGACACCTAAGCCCCCTTTCCATAGACCAGGTCACATATATTGATATATTCTAGAGTAATAAATTATTTGTACTGAATTAGTTACATTATATATTAAAATGTGCCTAGAATATCAGCATTTGCGCCAAGAATGGGGTTAATATTAAAATATTTAAGTACTTTTCATAATTTTTCTCTTTCAACTGCACAGATATAGAAGCAATAAAATGGTTTTCAAATAGGTGACTAAGTTTGCCGGGCATTTAAATTACTAACAAAGTGGGGAAATTACAACACTATAAATATATTTAAATTGCATGGAAACTTCTTTACTTATGAAACGTATTCTAACTTCAATACAACCGAAGTTTGATATTGAATTCTATATTTTTTTAATTCGTAACCATAAAGCTATTGGTTATTTTTTCTTCTTTTTAACAACGAAAAGGTTTAGAATCCTTCCCTTTTCCGAACTTTTAAAATGTCATATAGTAAGTGATGCAATGTCTAAAACACTGTTGAAATTTCTAAGCTGTCAATAAGAGACAATTTCACTTCGAACATTTCAACTGTTCGCGTATTTATGTATATAAAAGCATTGAGCATTTCACTTGTATATACCTATACATATGTACATATGTATGGAAATGCCTAGGAAATTTCCACAACTAACCCGCTACTAGCGCGTTTTTGGCATTACCATACTATCCCATCACGGCACTATTACCTTAAATTTGTTGGCACTTGGCGCTTTTCCTCAACGAGCAGGCCTAATTCCAAAATACTTCAGATAGAAATTATACTGATGGCATAAGCACGAGTTCATTATACAATTCCACCTTATTGTACGTACACACATTGCTATACTTGTGTATATGTACTATATGTAAGTGTGTAGGTAGGCCCGCATACTTTCGGGAAAGTCCAACTGACACCAATTCGACAAAGAAGGTCTCTTGCGATTTGCATGCTAGCATTCACTCAGCGAAGCCAAAACGAAGGCAGCAGAAGAAATAGTATAAGATTAGGCAGCCAATCATAAAATGCACATGTGTAAGTATTTATGAACTACTGCGAATATATGTATCTGTGTATATACTCGTGCGGGCACACATGACTGTTGAACAACGACGTCAGCCAAACGAAAAAGGTAAACACAAATTTACTGGTAGCTGTCAGCTAACAGACGGATAATGCACATATATATATGTATATGTAGGTATGCTCGGAGCTGGTGATAGCAGCACACAATGCAGCAGGCAAGAGAAAACGCTGAGTAGGAAAGCGCGCCAAAAAGGCTCGTGCTTTTTACCGGCTGCTTGAGAATGCCGTGAAAAGCGAACATCTGTTCGGCGCAGTGGACGATTACGAACAATAGTTCACCTATCCGTGGCAATAACAACGAACAACCCCTGAATCAGTAATAATGCATGTCAATGCATGCATCCGAGACAGCTGAAACCGAAGAAATAGTATAGCTATTCGCACAACGTCTTAAGAAATGCAAACAAAGGCGCACAAGGAGCCCCTTTTTTGACATTAAGAAAAATCAAAACGTCCTTTTTAATGGATTTTACTCGCGCACAAGAAGACTCAGCTGAAACGTCTTCGAGTTTTGGTTTCTTTTTCACTGTGATTGTGTTTGTGTTAGAGCTTCTTTATGTGAAATTCTGGCTTGCTGCTTTGTCCCTAGTTTATCTGCATTTCTCAGCGTCTACTTAGGGGTTATCTCAAAGAAATGCAATTGAGAGTTGAAATTCATAATGCTCTCCCCTTCTAAGGGTTGTTCCCGTAAGTCACAACAGACGTTATAATTTGTTTGTGTGGCCAGGCATTGGATTACCTTTTTTTAAATGCATAAGTTTCCGCACCTCCGTTTGACTCTTTTTACCGCCTTTGACTTAAACGTTAAAATGGGTGGGAATATCTTTTTGGTTGGCTTCTGCGCGACGCTCGATCAAAAGTTATAGTAGTACAGAAAGWCCGCTTACTTTTTCCATAAGGGTGAAAATGTAACGGTCGTATGAGTTTTGGTACAAGCACAACAAAAGAAACCGCTATGGCTGTGGGAAATTTGTTAATGGTCAAGCGAAATAGAAAGTTTACTTAAATAATAAGAAAATATATGTGCCATATGTCTAAGTCTAACGGAATTTGGAGGCCTTGATCGTATTTAAAGCTAAAATTTGTATCGCCAAGAGTAAGTAGTAATAACTGCTTTTTTTATGAACTTTAATGCATTTAAATGGATTCCACACCTTTTTTTTTATTTAAAAGATGCATAAGGATATGACAAAGAAAGGGCGAATTTCAAATAAAAACCCCGCCATCAATTCTCTGCACTCTTAACGCCATTTACATAGAAACGCACTTCAGTATCATCCAGCGCCTGATAATGGCCCCCACTTGCCAGCCCGAACATACATATAGCGACAGCTTGCAGCTGCAAAATGACAATTAAGAGGTGACAGGTTGACTGTAGGTAATTGTCGTAGTGCGGAAGGAAATCAATGAGTCTGCCGCTCAGCGTCAACCGAATTGCATCCTTTACCTAAAGGAACTATAATGAGTTATTTGGAATACTACTGGCATATGTGGGGTTGTGTGGGTGTAAATAGGTATATAAATCTAAAATGGTTTAATGATTACAAAGGCAATTAAATTACACCCTCAGTGCTTCTGACACGTGAATTGACACAAAGTTGCATTTGATTTCCGTGGAAATAATTAGCGGGTTCCTGCACATTTAACGCTTTATTTTGAATTAAAGAATGCCACTTCAGAATTACCCAGAGTAAAGAAAAATAATAGACACACGTAAATATCAAACAAAGGCATTAAATGATATAGTTTAGATATGTAATATAATATTCATTATAATTTATATATATTTTTAAAGCGCCAGCCATTTTTCAGAATCAATGAAGCTTAATCCTTATACCTCATCACTATAATTAATAATAACTCTTGTCATCGTGCGATTTTCGAAAATTTCTGAAGGATTTCTTTGGCTGTCCTTGATGTTTTGTTTATTATGCTAAAGTATTCTACTTCGATTTTTGGAGTTTAGTTCGAAGCTCCATTTAATTTTTTTATAAAGAGCATATCCTCTCTTATCCTCAGCTATCACACGCACGACGGCATGTGTGGGTACTTCGCCGAAGTATTACAATTACGAGAGGAGCACTTTTTTAATAAGCTCATATGCCACATTTTCTCCAGTGCCTTACAGAGCTCTTATGTACTCGCAGTGTCTGGTTATCTGATTTATCAGTCGTCCTCAACCAGCTTATTTGCGTGAGTATCATGATGACACCATTTAAAACTTTAACCTCGGGGGCGAAAAAAACACCTTTCCTAACGGTAATCCGTTTCTTACACTCCTCCCAGCTGCGCACATATACATATGTACATGTGGAGCATGCAGCAAGTGTGCGATTATAYTGAAGTAATTGGCAACACTTTTCCCATTCAGCTTTTCTGGTGTGTGTTTTTTTCGCTTTCTTTGTATTCTGCTGCATGAAAGAGTGTCAACCTATTGCAGTTAAGCCAAGTCATCATATTTTCACGCAACCTAACTCAAAAGTGCACTTAACCTCAAATTTGGAAAAAAGCATGCCTATAATAAAAAAAATACTAATAATAAGGGAAGTGTTAGTTCGGGTTCGACCGAAAATTAATTTCCGAATTTCAATTACGGGGCAAAAGACGCAGATATATAAAAAAAGTTACGTTATCCTATATGAGAGAAGGCGTAGTCATCGACTTTTCATCTATTTATCTGTGTCCACCWTTTTATTAATATCAGACATTTCGTTTCTACTTTCAAAATCTGACGGTCATCACACTTTGTTTTGGAATTACGAGATATAACCAGCAATACCTAAAGTAGAAGGTACCACTTCTATTTCCGAGTCCTTTACTATTTCGTTTTACGTATCGCATATGTAAGCCTATATGTTAATTTTTTCCTTGGGGCAGTTATAAAGAAGAACGTGTTAGAACGTGTTAGAACGTGTTAGAACGTGTAGCATCTTAAAGACGAATTCAATATAAATTCAAAGGGAAAATTTTTTGATTTACTTTTTACTTAAAAATCTTCGTATTAGCATTTTCAGGAATTTACTCCAATATTTTTTTATTTATTTATTTTTTTTCAATAACACAATATTTTTCAAAATTGTTGTGCTTCAGTATTCTAATTAGTTCTGCTGTGGGTACAACGAAATACGTCTCATATGCAATAAAACGCTGTCAGTTTATGGGTTATGATGTGAAGAATTCAGTAACGGTGGCTACTTTTATGTGCATAGCATAACATTATACATATGCACTACCGCATCTGTGGAGACAAGATTTTGTATTAGCTCGCCTGTTTGTGGTTGGCGAGTTTTTCTTTAAAAGCTATTGAGTTCCTTTTATTCCAACGAGTATCCTTGAGCACTTGCACGCCCGAGCCCACACTCTTATACATACATACATATGTATGGATGTGTRTGCTCGTAGTTGTTTCTATGTGGCGCACCGTTTCCGCTTTTAGGTTGTGTGCAAAGCGAATGGGTACTTTTAATTTGCGACTTCGAGTACCTTTTCGCCACCTAATCGCTCTCGGTCTRCAAAATCTTCATCCGTGCTCAGTTTTGACTTACTAACGCGAGTCTATTCCACATAAAATGCCGTATTTTCCGTATAATAGCAACTTTTCTGTTTGCTCACTTATAGCACCTCTTGTATTCCAACATCTTGAATAAACTAATTAGCTCTTGTGCAACATTTATAATATTTTTTATAATTAAATTACACTACCACTCACTATTTTAGTCATCATTATGTCATCATCACACACTCATAAGCAAATACAACAAACACAACTGTGTTGACTGTGAACCGTGCTACAAACACATAAGTATGTGTATATATAGGTATATATTATATACATATCTATGTACGTCAACGTCRAATTCATTTCTTTACGTTTTTGTTTATTTTATAGGAGCGCTTCTGTGTTTGCTCCCTGTGAAATTTCTTTTTAATTAAAAACAAAAATATCGCAATTACGGCTCCTTATGTGCGCCTCTACACACAGCAGCAGGTCCTTCGTCATTTTTTTCACACACTCTATCTTAATGTAATCGTGAGTGTTGTGAGCTTTTGTGTGCCTATATTTGTCTTTTTAATGGAGTGCCTACTTTGCGTTGTTGGCTTGCATTGCCACAACAATGCCGCACTTCCTCAGCTACTACGCCTATGCATTGTGCTAATGGCTTTTTTATACATACATATGTATGTATATGTGCTCTTGTCGGCAGGGAAAATTGAATAAATAGTAGATATGAGTGTATGCGCCCAAAAGTGCACTTCTTGCTTTCAAAATTGCATAAAGAACAAAAACGTATCCTTGCGCCAAAGTGGCACTGCTTATAAAAACACTTCATAATTATCACCGACACACATGCTAACATATACAATATGTTTGCCTTCTATGTATTACTATCAAGCAGCTGGGGTCTGTACTTGTCGCTTGAGAAGCTCACCTTTTATTTTCTGCTCCACTTAACAGCACAGAGTGTTCAGTTTAGTGTTAAAATATCCACTTTTCTTCATTCTTCCGATTCTTCGCGCGCTTGTTCAGCCAATAGTCTGTTGTTGTCTACTGGTTCACAGCAGCTTGAGTCACTTCTGAATGATCTGAAGTGTCTCATTGTAGTATATATGCACTACAAACTGGTGACTTCTTCGAAAGCGGGTTTTTTGATTCGCAAACTTTGTTTGCCATGTTTGCCTTGAAAGGGGTTTGTGCAAGTTAAATGATTTAAAAACAATACAATAATATTAATATTTGAACGCCTTTATAGTTTACTAGTTACAAAATAGATTTTCATATTATACCCATAAACCAAGTAACTAATTTATTATTCCAACTSGCATCTGGACGACGCAGGAGAGGCTATTCTCCCAATAGCTGCTCATTATAAGAAATTCAATTACCTAACCACGAATTTATTCTTGCTTGTGTGGTTTTTTTAATTGTGTGCACATGATCTTAGTGCATTATTAGATGATTATAATGCGACGTTATTAATAATTTGCAGCACACTTGTAGGSTCGGCCACATTGCGCACACAAAGGCTTTTTCAAAGAGCTTCAACAAAAGAATCTTAGCTTTGTTGTGACACACATACTTGCATAGCAGGCGGTTATATTGTTGCAACCGAGGTAACGCCTGACTGAGCTTAAGTGTGAGCTTGTTGCAAGAGAACAAATCTGGAATACKTGCTTTATAAGCGCATTGTTGGGCCGTTAGGTTGGTTTATTGCAAAGAATTTTTAATAATTCTCAAATGAGCATAAGTCAATCTTCTGGGGTGCACATCCACTACTTAGATGCTCGACTACGCTCCGCCCACTCCCCATTTCCCAGCAATTTGCTTTAGGATTTGCACATGCATGCCACCGTAATCATCGATGATGAGCAAAGCTGCACTGAAGTTGGCAGCAGAAATATTTGCATTTACAATTTTTTATTCTTCTTTTTATCTTTTAAGTATACAAAGTCGAAGCATTGAAATGCACCGTTGGTGGATGCTGTGTTTAGTTGAGGGAAAGGCTTTAATTAGCAAAAGCTTTACGATTGATATTCACTTGGGCTTGTGGGGAGCTATAATGAGTCTCGAAGAACACGCTGCCGTTGTTGAGAACAGCAATTCTTCTTTGCCACAGATAAACAGTGAAGAATGTTTGAGGAGGCACCTGGGATATTGCATGCAAATGCATTGCCTTCTAGCAATTAGAAAATTAAAAGATAGATAGTTACATCAGCGGCACCAAGCAACTGCAATCAAGTAATTGAAATGTTCAATTTGTGTACTCAAAGTAGTTATAGCGCAAAGCCATGGACGGAATACTGGCATTGACTAAATAAAAATAATCTATATGTTGGAATGATATGAAATGTCTTTAAGACTTTACTTACACTTTACCATATTTTAATACAGATTTGTGCAAACATTCGAAAAGAATATTRGATAATATCTTGCTAGACAATTTAGCGCTTTCTATTCGAAAGCTATAGGCTGGCTAGTTGTTCGAAAATCTGTTAAATGTGATTTTTTTATAATTTTCTCTTCCCAAAGCGCAGCACTGTTCGTCCCACAAATTTTCACCCCACGCCTTGTACGCCTTGCTCGTTGACATTTCAATTGTGTGCAATGTGTCTCCTATAATTGTCAACATTTCACAACAATTCCGAGCTGTTGGCGCTGAACGTTGCACCTTCTCACTCACGAGAGTGGTGCACCATTTTTGTATCCTTTTGTTCTGCCATTGCACTGTTGTGTTGACTCGTTTGATAATCGCGCTAATTTCAAGATTTCCCAAAGCTCTCGCTCTTCTTTCATTATGACGCCAACAACTGGTGCAAACAGCTCAAGTTATTGCAGCAGAAACGGATATGAAAACACTGCATTCGCCGCATGGAAAGGGCTCTGCATAACAACTGACAGTGCCAACTTTTCCAAACAATAAATATCAAAATCGCGCATTGGCAAGTAGCAATCGCAAGCGCTGCGCTTACTGCTCTTACTGTTCTACTACTACTAGTACTATACTTCTGACAGCTTCGATGTCAAATTAAAACCAGCCTCGCGACGATTGTTCGCTCAATTCCCCTGAGGCAAAAGTGACTAAATTGACTGTTGTTGTTATTCCGACGACTGCAACACTGTCTTCGATATTGCCAGTATAYTTATATAATATGGCTCGTGTATACATACATATGTATAATGCATATACAAGGACGATGAGCGGCCGAGCTGAAGCAGAAAAAATGTGTCTCTCAAGTCGCCACAGAAACTAGAAAGTAGGCATTCATAAACAGATTGTTAAACAGATTGTTAAGCTACGTAAATCTAAATCGGTAAAAATATATTAAATTAAAATAAGTTAATTTACTTACAAAGTACTTCTTAAGCTAAGCTACCGGCACCATTGCAAATACTTGGTATTTTTAAAAAGTGGGCGGGATCCCGCACAAATAAACAAATTTATTGGCATAAAATGTTGCTAAATCAAGCATAAGAATTGTCAAAATTGGATCATCACCTGTGCATATGGCTGACGTTTTTACCGAAGATATCGCTTAATATGGGAGATATATTAATGAAATTCGGAGAGAAGTTCTTTGAAATAATAATGTAATAGTTTATCAAAGTTATCCTCTTAGTTGCTTGAATTTGTATGTCATGTACATACATACGGATACATACTATCCGTATATACCCCAATTGAGGTTGATTTGATCTGGGAGTCTATAACCTATAGTAAAAATTAATATGATACCAAATGTGATTGTATCCCTTTCATAATTTCGT
>NW_017537352.1:68323-100057 GCF_001853355.1 Bactrocera latifrons
CGGTTCACAACCACGCCTGAAATCTCGATTATCACTTTATCATGCGAGAGTATAAAATGTTCGGTGACACCCGAACTTAGCCCTTCCTTACTTGTTTATTTTAAAATTCTACAAATAACTGCAAAAATATCTTCTGCTGTGATCCTTGCAAATTGCGATAGTAAAGAATGAGCGGTTAATTCGAATTTGGCTCTTGGTTTTATTATCAAGGACATTTAATTACTCATCAGATATTACATAGAATATTATTAAATTTCATCAAAACAAATTTCTTATAAAAATGTTTGACGTTTGCAGAGAATTCTACTATATCCAAATGGAGAAGTACGCGCGCCAGGCGGTTACTGAGGGTGTCAAGTGCGCCGATGAGCTTCATGTTGGCGGGGACAGTGAGTTGTATCGTGTTCTAAACTTACATTACAACCGCAACAATCACATTGAGGTACTTATACTCAAATAAATAAGAGAAAATAGCAAAAAAGTCGCAATAATATTTTAAGACGTTAAAAATTATTAATAATATTTTTTGTTGTTTTGTAAAGGTACCGCAAAACTTCCGCTTTGTGATAGAACAAACGCTGCGGGAATTCTTTCGCGCCATTCAGGGTGGCAAAGACACCGAACAATCTTGGAAGAAGGCAATTTATAAAGTCATATCTCGCATGGACGATGCAGTGCCCGAATATTTCAAATCTCCTAACTTTTTGGAACAATTGGAATAAGAGGAAAGTGAACGCAATCGCGTTATTCACATGCTTCGCACAAATTTAAAACGCAAATCCAAATCAAATAAATCTTCGAAACTTTTAACGACAGGAATCACAACAACAACAGCGCTTGCAACATCAGCTGCAGCAACTGTGCATGCAACAACCGAACCAATGACAACGTTTCCAACAAACGCAGTTACAGTTACGCCAACTAATGCCTCAGCAAGTGTAACCAGCATAGCTGCAGGCACAGCATACCAACAAAATTTGACGAGTATAAATTAAGTTGAACCTATCAGTTTTGGTTTCCCACCCTRATTATAAATCATTTTATATGGAAATACGAAAACTACTGCGCGAAATTTTAACATGACGATAATTTAGAAACCACTAAAACACTAAGTATTAAAATTGACGACGAAACTAATCGATACTATACGAGTGCGTTTAGGCTTTTAAGGAATACGAAACATGTATGTTATATTCATATAATGATGTGGGGGAAGTAACGCCTTTCCAACTGAAACGCAAAATATATGAAAGGTGTGCCCGAACCAGGTAATAATGAAATTTCGAACGAACAAATTTTGACGAATATAACTAAAATATTTCGACAATACGATGAAGGTAATTTAACAAAATGCTGCAAGCAAATCCTAAAGTAAACTTCGCAAATATTTATTATTTTCTTAACTCTCGAATTCATTCTCGCAACGCGAATTGCGTTCACAAAAGTAAAATAAGCAAAATAAGAGATTCATAAAAGCAAACGAAAGATCCTAATTGTTAACGATTGTTGGATATTTTGAAAATGAAGAAATTCCACCTTAATTTTATTACCAAACATTGAAACCACAATTTTTTAACGATGCATTCCAGTTCTTCCCTTCGAAGAATGAAACTACAACTTTAGCAATAGAAGAATGTACACGCCTCCCAATACATACATACAAAAGGGTGCATACGATTATGCATTACTTACTACACTTGCATAATCCTATAGAAAAAACAATTGCCTTATATGATGTAAATCGGGTATTGAGGACCACTGAGATCATTCTTAAATAGACACCACAAAAATCAAAACAGAAAACGCACACATATGTATATSTACAATTTTTATTTACATCAGCTATAACCACAACAGTGTAAACTGCAACTGCTGGTAGGGGCGAAGATATGAATTCGGACCATAACTTATTGCGTAATTCTGAGATTTAAATCAATTTTACCATTAAATATATTGTTATTAAGTTTTGTTTGCAAGTCATGTTGCACTACACACACTAATATACATACATCCAGTTCATACGCATATATACATACATACATATATGAACCGACATACACACTATGCCTATGACAGGCAACATTGATAATTTAATAGCGTATATGTATATACATACCTACATTGGTAATAAAATATATAGCAGTAGGATTTATTAGTATTACCAGCCAGGGTCAATACTATTACACCCTTGAAACTATTTATTTGCAAAATCTTCACGAGGAACTCGAAAAATCGCAGGAAATGTACCCAACCACAGTTCACTGGGAAACACCGAGCGAATTGAGACCATGTTCATTTCCAGTAGGTCATTTCACTTACCCGTACATTTTCATTGACTGATCGCGCCTACTTGCTACTAGGAAAACTGGTGCTTGCAAAGAGCATACACAAACACAACACTTTAAACACATTAATCTCTCTCTGCTTACGCTCCGAAATGTTTATAGTTATGTGCATGCTATGTTAGTGTATCAGTGTGTGAAAAGCAATTGGTTGAAAACTCTTCTTCAAATTGACGCCGACTTTTTACAATATTCACAATATTATTATAAAGGCTTTTCTTGTAAAAAACACTACAAATTTCAAGTGTTACATTAGAGTGTTTTACTCTCTAGTTAATGTAACAGCACCTTGTTTTCTACAAGAAAAACCTTTTATTCGATATCATTTTTGCGACTTGTGCTATTATTTTTTAATTTTTTATTAAATTTTCCACCAATACTGACACCGGGACTCACAATTACTATATTTTAATTACTAATAAATAATAGGGCATCACATTGTACACGTTTACACTAGTCTTTTCTTTATTTTAAACTAGTTAATATGAAGTAATTAAATTTAAGTTGAATGCACTTTTTTATTATTTAAAATATTTAAGCTGTACATACCTAATTATAGAGTTTCCTAATTATTAAGTTTTCAAAGATTTGCCTTTACTTTAGCAAGCATTATATTGTATAAACTATTATTTATTCATTTAAACCAAATATATGTAACATAAATTGATTTCGTATGTGTTCTGTTATTTTGCATTTTAATTTATTTGCTTAAGGCAACTTAAATCTACATTGGGTATAATCGGTCAAATAAAAATAGGATTGACTACTGGATGGCTGGTGAGCGGTCTAAATTATATTGGTATTTTTTACCTTTTAAGTAGATTAGGCTACGTTAAGCTCGTTAGGCTCTCATTTACAAAGTTTAGAACGCCGGTTCGCTGTCGTACTTAAAACTCCTATAGAATAGAGAAGAAGACCCTTGAAAATCGACAAATCAAACAAAAATKACAAAATTGTCCAGACGGCTAATGCCAGTCGAAGGGAAGACTGGCGGTGTTTGGAGATAATGGAAAAGAAAGTACAGGCAAGTCTATACAATTTGCGTCCGTATGAATGCATATTGGACAATGTCCAGTAAGACCCCATATTATTGCGGCAAGATGAACTTTGCTAAGTAAGTAGATCGTCTTTTAACCAACTTACGTCCAATTATTAAGTACCAATCTAGGCGTTGACTAACTCTTAGTATATTTTTATGTGAAAATAAGGTAAAGGCGATTTAAACTTTAATATCCACATCTGCAGAAAAGCACAGATACCGACTAGAAAACAGTTTCTTCGACAAGAAAAGCTTACAGGCCTAGTGCTAAGATACCGCAGAGAGATCAGGAAAGAAATTCTGCAACTAAAAATAAGAAATTGTGTCTTTGTTTTACATTATAATATTGATTTGTTTTCGAAAATTTAAAATTTTAAACGTTTACTTATTTATTTATAATCAAMCATTTCTTTACAAATTATCTTCGTTCCTCTTTTTTTTAATTTGACTAGTATCTATAATCCAATAAGTTTTTGAACTTTTATGTTCATATGCGCGGGTATTGTAAAATCGTCGGGTCACACTAATACACCGCTGCCAACAAGAGTTTAAAACAAAAGGCGAAAATCAAAGCAAGCGTATTTTTAACTGATAATTGACATATTTTGTGAARGAATGTAAAGGTCACATAAATATTTTGAGCACGTGGTAAGTTTCCTTGTATGTAAAAGAATTTTTGTACAAGTATTTAAACGTTTAAAAAATTATAATTCGGAAAATAATTATATAATTATGTAATGTTTTTGATTTATCATTTATTTTTATGCTAAGTTTGAGTAATTTAATGATAAAAATAATAATTTTTAGATTGTTTTATGCTGCTGCAGTGACAAATTTCGAATCTCAATCGTTAATTGTTAATGCCTTTACTAAATTTATGACAAAAATAAAGTGAAATATGTTTCTTTGGCTTAAAATGTAATTGTAAAGAAAAAACTACAAATGTAACTGATTTTGTGATAAAAATTCGAGGAGAACTCATTATTATTTCGGAACAAACCAATATAGGCGCCTAACAGAGTTATTCTGAATTACGACTCCCAGGCGTTTATACAAAATTCTTTTGTAAAAAATAGTTAATTGAAATTTGGAAAGCACTATGTTAAAAATAAGAAGAAAAACTTTTAGGAAATTTTAAGGCATTTTAACAATAAACGTCAAGGAGACAAAAGAAAAGAAAATAAATTATAACTCATATAATGTTTGGATGAAACTTTAGGCAAAATTTATATACGATATTATTTGAAAATTTGACAAAATATCGAAAATTCCTAAATTCAAAATTACTGCAAATAATAATGCATTAGAATAAAAATATGTACTCAAGTTAATTTAGTTTTTTAGTTAATTTATTTCTCGCTAAACTTTAAGTTGTTGAATTGATTTAAATTTTTTTGAGAAATATATGTAAACTTTAGTACTTAGAACGAAATCAATAAGAACCATAAACTTCGTACATATGTATCACTGGTAGACAAAACTAAAAAAGGTATTTTAGTAAGCTACAAGAGAATGAATTCATTAAATAAATCATAACCTAATTGCAGTACAAACGTGAGTACACGCATGCATACATACATACATAGAAACAAGTAATGCTACAATAAGAATAATATTTGATGAGATTGATGCCCAAGCGACTGCGAAGAAATTTGTGAGCTACAATCATTAGAACATCAACAACAACAGCAAGAAACAAACTTACACTTACCAAAATGAAACATACATACATAGTTTACCTAAAGTTTTAAGTTACTTAACTAAATTACGATTACTACATAAGTTAAAAATAAAAGCAAACGGCAGAAGAACTAAATGAGAGAAAAACAAAAACAATACAACAATAAATACATAAATACATAAACAATGAAATTTGGCTATTTTCTTTGGTTTTTCTATTATGTTTCGAAATTATTCTTCCAAGTGAACACACCAACAAAGCACACCTATATAATTACATTGATGTATTTGCGGGCATTGGATCTGACGAGGTCTGAAATATATGGTATGGCAGCAACAGCGCAATCTGCATTTGAATTAAAATGTTCTAATTATTGGCGAATGCAATAATTATTTACTTTTCAGGTATTCACAGGTACTGTTTAAAGTATGGATCGATAATTCCACAAAATTCTTAAATTTAGGAATTTTTCAAATTATGCATTATTCAGTTTTTTTCAAGATATTCTCAATTAATAATTAGAGTTGCCGTAATTATCTTTAAAATCAAACAATTAAAAATATTGGCATCGTTGGGTAAAACATTTTTAATAATTCAAAATTCTTTAAGTTTTCTATGAAACAATTTTGAAAATTCAAAAATCGTGAGCATTAATCTTATTGCCGAGAAGTTCTAACGCAGGGTTCTATTTTGAGAAGTTCTTAGGAGAACTCAAAGTATTCTTTACGCGTCATATGAGTTCACGGCTTTAGTGAATGCGGTACTCATAAATATGTAAATAAAATAGCCTATAAATATTTAAAATAATTTAAAGGCAACTCACCGGCTCAAATGAGCTTCTGAGTTTCAAACTAATTTCATTTTTTTGTGAACAAAAAACCGTTTGGCAAAATTTGGAATTTGAGTTTGTAATATTTTGGTAATATCTGTTTTGTGTTCAATGAAAAAGAATGGAATACACTAACGGTCTAAATTAGAGTTCTCTGGAACACTTTCATGTTTCACATTTAAAGCGATGCAGTTTACACTTTGAAAGATGATCATCCATAACAATCATACTCAAACCAAACACATATATTTTAACACAAGGAGTTTGTTAAAATACCAAACTTCAGGAAACAAAGTTTATTTGAATTAACAATTTTCAAAAACTTAATTCTTTGGGCAACAACAACCAAACATATTTAATCCAAAAATTTTAACCAGAATGAAAAATAAGCCTGCACTTAAGCAGATACCACTATCAGAGCAGAATCCGATACACGATAAACTATCAAGATCTGTGAAGAATCATCACGAARAAAATTTGCCACAGATGACAAAAGTAAATCAGAGAATTACAAATAAACAGCCAATACGGTTGTCATAACCAAAATACAGCAAATGAAACACAATATTTACGAAACTAACAATTAACAGAGACGATGTAAAATCCAAAAACCAAAAATGAAGARAAACCATTAGCTACAAACATAGCATTCAGTATACATAATCGTACATACACTCACAACTACAATATTTAATATATGCAATACATAATTGGATATTTTGTACATAAAAAATAATAGAAAAAAAAATTAAAAAAATAATTAATTAAAAAAGGATATAAGGAACCTGAGAAGTCGGGAATAATAACGGTATAAAAGGCCTAGTACGAAAATTCTTTTAACTGGAAGCGATGACAGAGTACTTAAACAAACAATGCGGTACTGTATTAGCCACATTTTTATATAAAGTGAAATCACCCCACATCCATCCATACGCTCCTTAATATCCCATACAATATCCCGCAATGCTCCACTCAAAATAATTACAATTAACCATTTAATGCCGTAAATTTAGTAATTAGTAAATTAAAATGATAAGCAAATTATTAACTATAAACAGAAAACAAAAACCAAAACACAAAGGAAAATACTTCGCTGACGGTCTTAATTGTGCAACACAAACAGTTTCAAGGTGTTCCAACCATTTTTGGAAAACTACAACCAGTGCATATATGGTATATCATGTAATTGAGAACTGTCAGTTATATGAGAGCAAACCAAAAACTAACGGTTCTCCAGTTTTGGCAATACAAACAGTTTCGATTACAAAAATGCTACGCGAATAAACACACATAAGAGTTTATAAAAAAATTGTTGCATTAAGAAAATAAATATACTTTTGCTATTTATTTTGACGTTCAACATCCTGAGTTAGAAAAAGTCTGATCACATGAAGCGATAAGTAAAAAGTAAAGTGTAAAAACAAACAAATTCAAAACCAAAAATAATTAATAAACCAACATACAAAGAAAGAGTCTCGTTGTCAAAAAAAGTAAAATAAAACTAATTGCGTTTTTTTAGTAGCAAACGCGATTCGATTCGAAATTGTAAAACTTTGGCGAAACCACACACACTTTTGTATAGCAGGGAAAGTAATCGAAATTTTAATGATAAAACATGTGGAATTTTTATCACTTATTTGGCAAGAGTAAAAAAGCAAAATATTCTTGGAGCAAAGCAAAAAGAAACCAAGAAACAAATTTGAAAAAGAAATCCATTGAACCCTCACAGAAGGTTAGTCTTCTGTTCAACACGCAATAGAGAGACGCAGTGTATCCAGGAACAACCCACTGTGTGCTCAACCAGAATAAGTTTTGAAAAATGTTTATGTATACAAATCCTGTTTTTTGGCGTGCGTTGCACTGGTCCAACATTGCGCATCCTTTTTTCAACATTAATTTCATTTATTCAACAAACATTTTTTATTTCAACAGATACAAATTAATAAAAATATAGTAAACCATATATAACTATAAATTATCAAAATTGAAAAAGTGCTATGTGCCAGTTGTCACTGGATTTTTACTTAACTTTTCAGCCTTAACTTTACTGTTCTAGAAAGTTTGTCAACTAATGTTTACGGTTACAAGTTAAGAGTTTTTAGATTCTTTCTTCTAAATTAATGAACGACATATTATATTTGATACATCAAAACCGTTTTCTATCCAATAGAGTTGTATTTATATATGAAATACTCTTTTATGAAAACTAATAATGTACATTCAGAGATTTCTCTTAAAATCCAGGATGTCTGCACTAGCGCCATTTAAATTATGGAAAATAATGTTTCGGCTGTAAAAAATTCGAAATTCAATTGATATATATTCATATAACACGAAATGAGAAAATAAAAAGTTGCATAAAAGCACCAAAAAAAGAGCAAAACCACGCCAATTGATACAAGATTAACAAGATTAACAAGACAACTAGTAGTTACGACAACAACAGAAAAATGAAAATAATGAAAAAGAACTGCTACACTTAAGTCGTTGAATTTGAAGATTAAAAGCGTAAAACCATATTTGCAACCATTCAACAGTTGCAAAATATACAAAAACTAACAATAACATATAAATAATTTTCTGAATTTAGTTTAAGACAACAACAATAGCCCAGGGGAACATTCACAACTCGAATGTGATATTTTTAATTTTCTCAACAAAATGTTTAACATATTTACAAACAGAAAAACAATGTTTATGCAACTTAGAAACAAAGCTCCATATTCATATGTTTAATTAAATATAACAACTCCAAACAAGTTGATGACAATACGAAGTAACCAATTGAAACTTAAACAATGCACACCTCCACCGAACCAAGGGTTTGGTTGACGGAGACAACGTGCACTCATATCAAGCTCTTAATTTGACTGTTACTCCATCCTCATTTCGTGTTTTTAATAGATGTGGTTAAAGATCAACATAGAAAAAAGTATATTAAATAGTAAACATTTCCTATACAAAAACAAAAAAAAATAAAAAATAAAACAAAAAAAAAAAATTAAAGAAATATTAATAGACTTAAACAAACGAACTGTGGACTTGGATCTTGGATCCGGGGCCATGGGAATACTGTGCCATTTTAGTTGCAATAGTGAAAAATGTCGTACAGTGGGACTGTTTGGGGGCTTTTCCTTGGACGCCATTGGCGGCATTTCAAAACCGGAATAATTTATAGTACAATTTTAAAAATACCAACATAAAGTTTTATAAAGCAATTTATATTTTTATACTAAACGAACAAATAGCATTGAAATACAGTAAAAAAAAAAATGAAGTAGAAAGGTTATACGAATGCCCACGACGCGGGGAATGAAGCTAAGATGTGATTGGAGAGAGCTAGCCATGAATAACTTAATACAAAATAATAACTAATAAATAACATAATATATGCATGCAACACTAAAAAACATATTCTTATTTTCAGATTAATTTTTTCCGTTTTTTTAAACAACAACCAATTTATTCTCATTTGATTTATTGCTCTTTGAAAGGGCATAAAGAAACATGAAAACTCTGCGACAACGAAAACTGAATTATGAGGATTCATAATCCAAGATCGGAAATGAGCAAAATAGAAAGCATTGGAATGCAGAATAATATCGGCAAGAAGGTCTACTTCCTTCGTAATCAGTTTTCGCGCCATGTGCTGCATTTAGCAGCATGAAATACATAAAATAACAATAAAAACAAAAAATTAGCTACAATAAGACCAATTTCAACATCAGCATAAAATAAGTGATAAAAGCGCTGTTAATTTAGTATATTTTAAAAATTTCGATTTTATTTGAACAATTGCACAATTGATCAATAATTGGCAGATATGTGTACCACAAAGCAGTTGCGTGACAAAACTGGCAATTTTTCGTATCAACTCACCGTTAGTGTCTTGAGATGGTTAAAGCAACAAACAAATATAATTTGAATTAAAAAAGTTGTCAAACAATTTTAATACAACGACAACGCTGCAAACATTTTGAACGAATATTTAGTTTTCCTTTCATTTAAATATATACTTAACTTACTTACATATATACAGATATAAAAGATTTGATTCCATGCTATGGCAGTCTCGGGGGTAGATAGAATACAATGACTTATTGGCCATACAGAGGGCAAGCGTAAACAGCAAAGTTGCAACAATTTTTTGGTTTACACAAACAAATGAAATAGCAATAAACTGATGAGAATAATAATACGTAAATTAGCAATGCAATAGCCCAGTGACTTAGATATAATTTTTATAAGCAAGTGCACTTTAGACCACTCAACATATAACTCTCGACAGTCTAGGTGCACTACAACAGGTACAAACTACATAAACCAAATAAATTGGCAATAATAAATTTTTTTCCATGCGAATCTTTTGCTGTCCTTACGAATTGCCACAGCTCTTGGCCAGCAAGTCTTTATGTACATATGTACAAGAAGTATATGAATATATCCCCCTTAGAATATACATTAGCAGGAGCACTCAACAAATGCTTAACGATCGCCATWGCCAACAAAAACAAATACCGCAATAGTACAATCACAATGTATTTATAGTAAAAAGAAAGTAAAATAATAGAAATATATAAACACAACAATAGCCCAGTGAAGTTTTCAATACAGAAGCATTTTCAGTTCAGTTGCCACCACATATGTACACACAAAACATAGTGGGCGTTACAAAAAATTGTCAGAGCGAGAGTGAAATTTTAAAATCCAAGAGTACAGGATTTGCCAAATATAATTGGGTAAATCTTCAAAAGCAAAAGAAAAACGCAATAGCGCAGGAATCTGCAACAACAAAATGTACGACAGAAAATTCGTGTAAAACGAAAGTTTAAGATCGGAAAAACAGTAGCCGAATATTAGAATAAATCGATAAATATGTTTTCTATTGACAAATTTCTTTTTCGTTTAATCGATAATAATGAAAGAATCATGCCAAAAGCTTAACACATTTCTTAAGATGTAACTTAACAAATTGTGTGAAATGAATGATAAAAACACATTATCTACATATATATTATATACAGAGACTGCAAACAAATGTGATCAGATATTTTAATAGTTTATGTATAAAAACAGAATAAATAAAGAAACATACTAAACAAGAAAACAACACGAAGTGAAATAAATAATAAATAAATTAGCATARCACAAAATGTACACTTCTACGTACAAACATATATATTGAAATAGAAAATGTTCATTCTAAACTACCAACAACAAAATCAAAATCTAAAGTATTGCAACAAATAGATGAACAGCAATTTATGTGAGTACATTCATATAAACTAAGCCAATATTAACACATAAGTGAGCCAATTGCAAACGTTTTGCTTATATTTTACAATAGCATATCATACAGCGCTCCTTCATAGCCTACCCGAAGGCGCAACAACGCACGGGGAGGCTGAGCGCGAGTTTTACCAATTCATTTTACAATAGCTAACGGTTGATGGTATGACTGAGATGAACTGCGGACGTCAGAGACATCGAAGTCATACCATTACCACAAGGGAACCAAGGTGACTGAAGCTGGCTGGGTAGCACCCTCGATACTTGTACCATAGCGGGCGACCTATGCCAGCAAATCAGTCGTAGTTACAACAACCATATTAGTTTCAAATATATTTGAGTTGTATTAATACAATAACAAATCTTTACGTTAGAAACGTCAATACAATCGTTTTTCTTTATGTTAAAACCAGACCGAACCCGAAAACTACGTTAATATTGAAATGAGTTTCAACACATACATATAGGAAGTTCATTAAGTGCTGGGAGCTCAATAGAGCATTTCGCATTTGAACGAACTACCCAACGATTTGCACACATATGGGTGCATGTAAGTCAAGCTTACACTTCAAGTTTAAACTGGCTCCATTCTACCGTGACAGATGTCTGAGCTTTCAATCATTAAATGCCAGTACCAGGACTTTCTATATGCGGAGAAAGCTAGATGAACAAACAATCCAACAGTAAATCAAGGAACATCAAAAAGAAGTCATACAATTATTTTTTTCTTTATATATTATGATTTTGTAAGTATTATGAGTTCAAACAACAAACACATTGGCCCTTAAGAATTTTTGTTTGAAAAGGAAGAACGTTATAAAAACAAAATAATCAATTAATTATTTCCAACAATAGTGCCGAAATATTTCTACAAAGAATATTATTATGAAATAAGCATTTTATAAGGTTAATGTGTAGTTAAAGAAATTAACAACATAAATGCAATGTAGGAGTTTAAGACAAGCTAATTAAACAAGAATTTAATTAAAATAAATGAAAAAAAAACGAAAAACAAAATAGAAAAACTATTAAAAACCCTTATAAGCAAAGCTGAAAATGCTGCATGCAACTGAACATTGAACATTTTGAAACTGTTTGTTTGCGAATTTCAGAAAAAAGGAGTAAATCTTCCAAAAAATATGAATGCAATAAGTGAAACATTATAATACAGTCATTTGAACATAAACAGACACCAAATAACACAACCATATATAACAATATTCTTACTAGGTACGTAGGTAAAGTAAGTATGTATACTTAATATATTATTGCTTGCCATATAAACAGTAGCTGATATTCAAAATTTAACAAATTGAGAGAAATACGAATTTTTAAGCGAAATAACTGAAAAGCTATGCCAATTAGTAATACTTACAGCAAAAACTGTTATCCAATATTTTATATATGTTATCTTGGCAAATATTAAGTCCTTAGTTTGAAACTTCATGCATTAAAAACTAAGTGGAATATTTTATTCAACTTTATACATAAAATCAAATTATGATCCAACTGCTTCTGTTTCAAAATCAGGCGTATCTGAAAAAATTTTATTTCACTTAAAAGCTTGGGCTACAAATGAAATTCCAAATCAGCACATAATCTCTCTCAATTTGCAATCAATGAAAAATAAACTCATTCCTACATTAACTCATATTTCATAAGACAACAGAAAACATATATCAAAATAATAGATTCGTTTATAAGCTAAACGCATTGGCAAGGCAATGTAATACATAAAAATATAACCAACCGACAGGAAAAAATACAGCGATGGTTGCCCAAAGAGAAGCGAACAGCAAACAGTGAACCACAATGACATTGGATTAAGTTCAGCATACCCAATTACTCAAAAATATCAAAACACTTACAAAACAACACCAGAAAACAGAAATAAATACTTACTAAATCCGATATGATTCCTTCCCTCAATAAAATCGTATATATTCTATAAAAAATCATATATACAGTATTAAAGGCATCAGTGAAATCATAACAAGACCATGTAGCGAAAAATATTCGTCACGCTACAAATACACCACATACTACATATGTAGAACTTATATTTTGAACAACAGTTATTATTTGGCTTTTATAAAGGAACATATTGACACATTTTATGCGATAAATCGTTAAATCAAATCGTTTCTTAATCAAAAGAATTATGATGCTGGCGTCAGGTCGTCATTTCAAAGTAAGATGAAAGGCAAATGAAATCTTCGCGAAGTACACACGACATGCGTAGTTAATGAAAATAATACAGGAGTATCGCTATGTATTTAGCAATCGCCAACACAAAATATCATAGGTTATGTACTTCAAATATGGATGTCATTCTGTGTATGTATCAGAATTCAAAGCAAACACTTACTTGTTGTATAACTCCTGATAAGAGATTTCTCTAGCTTTTTTACATTAATACACATACAACGATTGAGGTAAATAATATTTTTATTTGGAAAATCAAGGTATTTCTTAAAATACCACACAAATCATAAAGAAATAACCTAGAATGCACGAAATTACATATTTTGGCTAAATGAAGTTAAAACACCAAGCAATTCCAGTTTGACTGAACTGAATAATTTACATACATTACCACTTAATCTTTCGTAATTTTCTAACTCCGAACTGACTGATATATGATATGCATATATGAATATGTTTTAAAATGTCGCTAAATGTTTGCTAAGCAATATAAAGGAATTAATCAGTACATTGGACCGTATGTCATTCCATTTTGAATTATGTGTACACTTCCTATGCACAGAAGAATAAGCACATTGGTATGTATGGCTTTCATTTTCAATGCTTCTTTTTGGTTCTAGTCAATCTGGAATTGTGTGTATTGAGTATGTAAATGTTTAAATTTTTACGACTTATCTAAGTATGTTTTTAGACATTAATTTATTTTTCTGTTTTTGTCAGTTTTTTTATGATTCCCTCATGAATTTCGTATAAATATTAACACGATTTAGAAGGCATTGTACATATATGTATGTATACAATGTATAAGTTTTGATAATAAAAATTTCGGCTTGAAATAAAGATTTTGGCATAAATTCGTTATATTAGATAGTTCAAGGAAAGAAGGAGAAAGTTATGATAAAATAAGTAATATTAATATAAACTTCCGTGGACTAAAACTAAAATATAATAAAAATAAATAAGCAAAAGTGGCTTCTGAACAAATACGTAAGAAAGATGAACCAACTTTTGATAACAAAAAAGCAATCCTGGACATAACTTTGGCAAATCTTTGTGAAAAATGTGAACATTTAGAAGTGATGAAAACTCCCGGACTTAATGATAAATAACAAAAAATGAGACAAATCTAAAATGATTGAGAAAACGTAAGAGATTATGAAATCTACCAGACCCCGGATGTTCTTAACGGATGTAGAGAGCGCGACATCTATTGCTTAAGGGAGACGTTGGAGGGTGTATACACAAAAAAAACAAAAAAAACTTAATGTAGTTGAACTAATTTAAATGAATTATAACCTAAATTAACTTTAATTGATATGTTTAGGTGTAAGATGTAAAACTAGTAAGAAACACGAGAACTTTCGGTAATGTTCCTATATATTATATGAGTATAGCGAGTATACAATTAAAGGAAACTGACAATTTAGAAGTACTTTTAGGCACTTTAGGTACATTTTCGGACTTGAATGTTGAAACAAATAAACAAAAACAAAATAAAAAAATACGAAAAAGAATAATAGAAATTTACAAAATTTTGAAGGAACAAAAATAAGCAAAAGCTATTTGATACAAAAAATATAAATTTGTATTACATCCTCTGGCGTACAGCTCCGACATCTAAGAATCTTCAGCTAAACATGTCAACAGAACATATGTATGTTTGACATTGGAAATCCAGCTAGGACTCGTTAAACAAAAATCACAGAAAATTTGTGAACATTTTCAAAAGTAAACTTTGAAATATTCAATATTATAATTTACAGGCAGAATTTTCATATTTTTTGATTGACCACCAGCTTCAGTTCTGTTCGAATCCCGTTGATCGCAACAAATCAAACGAAAATACAGATATTTACTAAAAACTTTCACTTTACTTGACATTACGGCGACGTTAAAAATTATTAAATGTACTTTTAACATGACAAACTTAGCGGAAGAGCGTATAATTGGAACTCGATTTACTTAATGTAGGATCAAAAATGGATATTACAACAAATTCTGGAACTTAAATTCAGGAAACCTCTCGGCCACCTTTGGATAATTCTCTCTCGGTGTAAGTCAAGGACAAAAATATTCAAAAACTATATTCAAAAATTATAACAAAAAAGCTAAAATTAAAAAGAAAAGCAAAACCAAAAACCAAACTCAAAAATTACTTAAAAAATTACCAAATTTTGGAAGTCAAAATTTCGTAGAAACAAAATTTGTGGAAAGCGCTGGAAAAATTGAGATGCATTTTATGGGCAAATATGAGAAACTATGGAAAAATTTAATATATCACGAAAAAAGTACAAGCTTATTTTAAGCACCTTCGCGCCTTATCTTTAAGAAACAAAAATAAACGACATAAACACTAAAATTAAAATAAAAACGAAAAAACCCAAAATAAATTAAAAGAATAACAAAAGTGTAAATTATTGTGAACAATCTAAAAACAAAACATTTTTTGAATCCCAAAACGAACAAAAGTGGTTACAAGAAATGAAAATTATTTCAATTTATTTACGGCACTCTGGTGAAAAAAATTAAAATTTCGATGTTTGAAAAATTTTTTKTTTGCGTTTTTATATATATTCACATTGACCAAAGTGTTTATATGAAACACTGAAGAATTCTCCCAAATATGTACCCTAATTTTTCTCATCCAACTAGATTACTTCCATTTCTGCGAACAAATATACCATCTAAATTATCAAAACAGAACATCTGCCTTAAATTATATTTTCTATAATTGGAATCAAAACAACAAAACAATATATGTACATAACTCAACAAATAAAAAATAGCAGTCTGAAATCAACAACAATAAGGGCATAACCGGAAGCAAACCAAATCACTAGCAATCGCAACGATTCCAAACTGAAAACACAATTCAAGTGATCGACAAAATTCAAACCAATTAATATCAACAATAAGCCAAAATTAGCGAAATCTCAACAAAATTCAAAAGTTACCGTAATCGCAAAATTATCAAAAATATATATAATAGAAATGATGGAAATAAATCAAAAAAAGCAAACCAAGCAATAAATAAATGACAACTTTTACCGGCGACTGAACCTTTCCGCTCGATATTGAAAAGCAAGCCGATCAGTTGAACTTGCTAGCCAAGATGATAAAGTAAATCAGTATTTCATAGACGACGTATCGAAGAACAGGCAGTAATGTCGCCGGTTAGCCGACGAAAGATGTTTTCTTTATTTACAAAATTCAAAATCATAATCAAAATCGGTGAAGAAAAATTCCACTACTAAAGCAGATTTCAAATATGAAAATATTGCACAGTGCATTTTAACCAATATGCTTACATTTATAAGTATATTACACAGTTTGATTTCCTCTAAGTTACAACATTTTGATATTCATTTGTTCATTATCCTCCTAACTTTTAATTTTGATCAAAGACTTTTCAACGACATCTACATAACAAGAGCAAAAATTAAGAGGTGTATTCTATGTTATTACCATATAAGTAAACGTTGAAGCAAAAGAGAAACTGATAAATTTAGAAGAGAAACAAAATTTATATAAACATTGCTCAACGATTCAAAAAGACAAACCAAATTCTAATAATATAAAACACTGCGAAAAAAGATTAATTAGGAAAACATAACAAAAATCAACATAAAAAGTTTTAAATATCTTAAAACGATTTTGTTCAACTGTAATTAAATAAAAATCCTATATGTTGTGACATCGTCTTGAATGATCTTTATTTGACGCATTCTTCATTCATTAGGATGAGTGATAGGAGGTGAACGAAAGCTATTCAAAAAACAATGAAAGTAAAATATTAGAGGGATGTGTGCATATTATGTTAGGATAAAACAGATAAGAAAATACAATTAAGGAAAATTCAATTTTAAGCCCGACTTACTTAAACTTACTTTTTAATTGTATGTAAACACAGAAATGTAGCATTTATGATTATTGTATAACTGGATAGGCATAAAATTATACGCCTCTCTTTTTGGATGAATCGAAGAAGCTCAATAACAATGCAAATGTGCACAATACGATATAAAAGCAAAAAAAAAGCAAAGATTACATTAAACACATCCATAAATCAATAAAGACAAAACTAGTTTTAATATTAATATTATTGGCTTTATGAAAAATATACATGCATACATTTATGCACGCTAAAGCTAAACAGTCAAAAACAACAACAATGACTTTATAACCTATAACTGTGTATAACAAACCTACATTTAACGTACAGATTTATGCATATACACCAAACTACATACACACATAAATACATACATACATACATACATACATACATACTTACATACTATAAATGCGTGTCACTCACATCTATGTACACATGCACACATAAATAAGTATGTATTTGGTATGTTATAAAGTAAGTAAAAGTATATGTGTAATCTTGTAACACGTTTCATAAGCATACATAAATACGAGATTACAATTCAAACATACGTGCATACATACATATGTAAATTTGTTCATACATAAATACATACATCTATAATTATGTCTAATTTAAACATAACGAAATGTGTACTATATTTACCAAGTTCGAACATTCCACTGTTTTCCGAAACGCATCAGCTCTTCCGGTTGCTCACCGGCATGATACTTACTGTATGTACATACATGCGTATATACCTGCATGTATGCATACAATGCAAAATTACACTTATTAATTATACTATATACATATATAACAAATATATATATATATGTTATATGTAAACTATTGTATGAGGTAGACTTATATAGTGAGGTTTCATGCTCTCATTCACAGTTTATAACAGTAATTTACAAATGATTTTATAACCGGATTTCCGTTTTTTAACGTCTTTAATGCGGCTGTTTCTTGAGTTATATTATTTACAGCACTACCAAATGGGAGTTAGAAGTGTGGCTCCTATTTACAAGTATAATATGTTTATTTAATTTTTCATATTTTCCAACTTCATATTAACTCCAGACAAGTTCTTTCATTGGCGTCAGTTAACTTCCAACGCTGATTCTGAACCAAAGTCTCCACAAATAAACTGATTTCTTTTCTGATTTCTGAAATGAGACTCCATGAAGAACGCGATCGCAAAATAAGTAATAGTACATTTAGCGCCCTAATTCGAAGAATTGAACGATTCTCAAGGCAACAAAATAACAATAACTGGATCTACATTGATATAAACAACGTTAAGAGGCAATAGCATTGATATGGAAGGCGACACAAACAAATTTAAAGTAACCGGCAACCGATTTTTTGTTCAAAATGCAATTTTCGAAGTAGGCGGACAATTTTAGAATAATAGGAAAAGTTTCGACAATACCTTTGGCAAATTCATTTGGAATCACTTTGGAATTTTCATGATTACTTTAAGCAAATATTGAACAACCACAACAACCACAAAAGCATCCAACTTTACCATGAGCAGCCAAAATGAAACATAAACAAATCGCACATGGGCCAAATCGTCCGATCAAAAGTGCCTTCAAAACAAATACTTAAAAAACGTTGATTTTTTAATAAAAATAACAAACAAAAAAACAGAAAAATTTTAGAAAAATTAAAAAATTAAATTAAAAACTAAAAACGAACTGAATCGTAGAAAACGAATGAATGATTAACTAAAACGGGCCCAAAATAGACCAAAACAAAAATCAAAATCTTCAATTGTCGGAATTAGAGCGCTTTTTGTGTATATTTTGTTAACAACGAACGACTTACTTTATTTCAAATACTTCAAAAGTTAAAAAACGAAGTAATGTAAACGAAGATGAGTGTATGAAACTCACACATTGAGGATCTCAACGCAAAGCGGCTTAATTTATACCCGATCATAATTCTTAGTTACTCTACCATTATGTGGCAGCAATCTTTACTGAAAAAAAACTAAACAAAACTTTATTTAAAAAGATAAGCAAAAAGTAAAAAAATATATATATATTCTGATAATATACTGAGAGTAGAGTATACATAAATTAATACAAAAATTTAAACATAAAGTAAACTCCCTAGGCATAAGAATATGAGAACCTTTTAGGACTAAATTAATCATGGTTAAGATATATGCATGTACAAGCAGGCGTTAAATAAATCAAAACTTGAGATCATAGAACGTGGTGGGATATAATAAGGCTTTTAGTTGAGTCGAAAATAAACATATTTAAACAAAAAAAAAAAACTCTTACAAAAGGGATGTTAACTAAATTGAACCAAGGAGCTAGGATACCCTTTCAATGCAAAGTGTGCTAGCAAGCGCATTTTGGATTGACGTCAAAAAACTAATTAAAAATTTTAATTATAAGCAATTAGAAAAAAAACTTTAAGAAATCTTGTCTTAAGCATACCAGAACCCGCCAAAAATGGCTAATAAACATAATTTTATAATACTAAGCGAAAAAACTTGCTCCAAAAACTTAACATAAGGCAGAGTCTGATGTGTTTCGTGAAATTAGCGGCCGCGAAAATTCCAYGAATATTAAAACGTTTCAAATGTAAATCTTCAACAGAATTGATATTWAAACACGGTTAATCTTTTATTAGTATTTTGTTAAAAACGACTTCAATTGATGCTATTTTTAGGACTTTGTACACACTTCATATTTTTTCATAACATTGATTAGACAATGGAAATCAATTTTCCAACATACTAATTGTGCATTTTTGTCATCACAATCTTCAAAGCAGCTTTTGAAGCAGTAATGGAGTTWTAGGTTCGAATTTCTCATATGTGTACCATTATTAATTGAAAACTTTATGTTTGAGCTCTTACAACAACAAGGAGGCAATTAGTAAATAAAAAAAAGTTATTTAGTTAAACTGCAATAGACCGGAATTATTTCCATGAGATAGTACAAACAATTTAGGATTAAAGTTTATATATATACATATATAAATCGCTTATACGTTAATGAAATAAACGTAACACTAAGAGCTATAAGCCAAAAAAAAATAATAATAAATGAAATACACAGAAAAGTTGTTCAAGCAGTTCACTCCGCGCAGTTCATTTTCGCAGGAACAACGCTTTGACCAGGATATTTTCTTACGAAGCTATTCATAATTGGAGTCAAATATGTGAAAGACTTTAAAAATTATATTTGTCATTGAGTTCAAATTGTTGAATATTGTTTACCAAGCTCATGTGTAACCAGAATTGAACCAAACTAATTTACATTATAAGGAAATTTAATGAAAATTTTACAAAAATTTTAGTTTAATTTTCCATACTGAAATTGAACTTGAAAATACAAATTTTTTAATAAGACAATTMATTCTTGGTTGCCATGGAACTAGTTTAGTTTTAGTTTGGATGCTCGTCTTTGCATCTTCATTGAATTGTAAATGTTCATTGTGGACACGAAAACACACACAAGCACAACACATTTGTACACATAGATTAAGCGAAAACTTGGTCGCTTCAAAGTTTGTAAGTAAGCAAAATTGAATATTTGGAATATGTAGAAAACATGTAAAGAAATTATACATACATGCATAAGTTGTATTTACCCAAGGAAAGTGACAACTTTAGATTCAAACAATAAAGTAAAAGTAAAATAACAAACACAAAAACAAAAACAGAAAACAGAACCCCTAAAACGGCGAAAAATAATGCAGATAAGAACAAAAAGAATACAACATTCAACTATATTACATTTTTAATCATAAATAAAACTTATTTTATTGAAATTATGTAAAATTTGCAAAAAAAAGTAAAATACAAAAAATTATATTGTTTATTTTCATCTTGAGAAATAAAGTTTTAAAATCGTATAAAAATAGTAAAAACCAAATGGTGTCATTGGGTTGTGGGCAATTGACCTCGCACCTTTTTAAGCGAAAGTCGATAAAAACTGGAGTTATTTTTAACAGAAACTTGCATATGTATGGATGTACACATAACAATAGACATTTTAAAGAAAAAAAATTTTTTCATCAAAATGAGTTACTTAAGATCGAGGGTAATTTTTATTCCTTTTCTGTTGAACACTTTTGTTTTGCTTCTAAATAGTAACCTGAGCCTCTCCAAAGAGCATCAAGTAATTTGTCCTTGTTTCAATTAATTTCAGACAAAGACATTGTCTTAATTATAATCTCACACGACATTCACTTTGCACAGAATGTCGAAAAAATCTCTTTATGGGTAAGTTTATTTACACTTGTCTGATCACTTTTTRGAATCAGCGGCATTTTTACATTAAAACGTTTTTTTATTTCAAAAATGAACTTTTCCACTCAAAAATTCTTATGAACCAATTATCCGATAGCTATTTCATTTATTCTAGTGAGCAGTTGCTTAGACCCAATACGTCASTATTTACGTGAACTAGGACCTCAGTTTAGGAAATATCGATCTGAAATTTTCCCTTTCTTTCCATGAAGGTATTAAATTTTCAAGACATGTGTAATTTATAAACAAAAAATTATATAGAAAACTAAAAAAAATAATAATAATTTATATACATATATGCGGTAAAGAGGGCCTAAGTTCTGGTACAACCGAACATTTCATACCCTTGTAACGTGCAAGGATTAAAGCCAGGATAATATCATCAGGTACATAATGCTTGTTGTCTCATTTTCTTTGAGATAACTTACATATAAGAGATATATANAATTATATAGAAAACTAAAAAAAATAATAATAATTTATATACATATATGTGGTAAAGAGGGCCTAAGTTCGGGTACAACCGAACATTTCATACCCTTGTAACGTGCAAGGATTAAAGCCAGGATAATATCATCAGGTACATAATGCTTGTTAGTTATATGAGATCTACGGCAAGTTTTCACACAATTTATTCATCCTAACCACAAATAAGCACCGTTATTGGAAAAATACGCTCTCTCATTTTCTTTGAGATAACTTACATATAAGAGATATATACGCCATGAAGTCAACCGGAAGTTCGAAAACCTTAACATTACGTATATGGGGGCTAATGGAAGTATTAACCGGATGCAGCTTATTTTTATCATCTCACACATTAACCGATATTTTAGGTAAAAAGTCAACTAAAAGCACTGGTGTCCACATATTCGGTACTTACAGTCTGGTTCACTTGATTAGAGGCAACAATTTTTGTGGAAGAAAATGTTGATGAAAGTTTCTATATTTGATCTTTCAACAAATAGTTTTCTGCTAACTCAAGCTAAGACTGTACTGGTTTAAAAATACAAATACATCGAAATATTATTTCAGCTAATGGTATTTTGTAGCGGTAAAAGTTCGGCAGCTGCAATATTCTGCTTGATATATTGGTTCACTTGAATAGAGGCACTTACAAATTTAGAAAAAATATATAAATAGATACAAGAACAAAGTTTTTTAACCATTACTTTTTAAAGATTAATAGTTTGTGCTGCCACCTTCTTTGTAAATTACTTCATAARCACGTTGGGGAATGGATTTGTACAACCCCCGAGATAGACTAGCGACATTTCAGACCAGGCCGCTTTAATGCTTCGAATTAAATAATTTTTGTATTAAAATTGTTGTCCGTTCTCATAAACCTTACGAGTTAGCCATTCCCATACATTTTCTATAGTGTTGAGATCTGGGGAATACGGGGGCCATGCTAAGGTTTCAATGTTTTGGGACGCCATCCAAGCTTTGACCACTCTTGCAGTGTGAACAGGAGCATTATCTTGTTGAAAAATCAATGAAATTGGTCCAAATGTTTCCCGAATCTTCCAACATCGTTTTATAGCTGTTCCCCGTAATTCTGGAGACTACAATTCTCAGCTCGAACGCGCCATAGTACGATATTGCTCACTATACCATAACTCCACCTTCACGGCTGTGATGGCGACTCAAATACTTCTCCTCCTTTCTTAAATCATAGAAATAGTAATTGTATCCATCCATGATGGATGGGCCAGATTAAATTTCTTTTCGTCACTAAAYACAACTTTTTTCCATTCACCAGGGTCGTTATTTGTGACAGAATTCCAAGCCATGTGGTCTCTTGCAAAATCGAGGCGACGTTGCTTGCGAAGTTTATTCAAAGGCGGTTTTTTTGTAATTTTTTATATTTCGGATGTGGTGCTTTCAGAATAGCCCATCTAACTATGGATTTGCTAGCTGCAACATMAGCTAATTTTTTAATTTTTGATGTTGAAAGTGCGGAATTGGATGCAATCCTAAGGACTTTCCGGGTTTCCTTTGGTGTTAAAGCCACCGCAGTCCTACCTTTGTAGTTCTTACCGTAGGAGGCACTCTTTTTCACATAATGATCAACAACATTTGGACCAATCTTTTTGGTAATTTGGCGATTTGAAAGTCCTTCAGAGGTCAATATATCAATTTGTCCTTTTTCTCGCTCTGATAAACTTTTCCGCTTTCCCATTTTATTCGAATTTATAAGTTTACGACTTAACACAATGAATGCTTAAAAACAAAATTTAGTTTCACACCTTTATTGCGCAAATGATATAAGCAAACTAAGTGCCTCTATTCAAGTGAACCAATAAATCAAGCAGAATATTGCAGCTGCCGAACTTTTACCGCTACGAAATACCGTTAGCTGACAWAATATTTCGATGTGTTYGTATTTTTAAACCAGTACAGTCTTAGCTTGAGTTARCAGAAAAYTATTTGTTGAAAGATCAAATATAGAAACTTTGWTCAACATTTTCTTTCACAAAAATTGTTGCCTCTATCAAGTGAACCAGACTGTAGGATAATGGAGTCATGTGTACAAGTTCACGCATGTGAGGAAAGTTCTCTGATTGCCATTCTGTTGGGAGTGATCATAAATGATTTTTTTATAGGGCTCAAGCCATTAACGACTTCTGGTCTTAGACCAAATATCCTCTGRGTAGCCAAAGAACATACGTTTGAAGGCGAGCTAAAGTGAGAAAGCGAACAATCCCTTCCCAGGGTTGTGCGCTAGGTTTGGGAATCCCCACGTGAAAAACGACCCCTATGAAAAGGATAACTCGGCTATAATCTATGCCAGCAAAGAAGAAGCATTGTAAGAAGATTTGGAGAATAGTAAACAGCAGTCAACTGTATGGGTATTTCAAATGAGCCGAATWCAAAAAAAACTGTTCGAACACGAAGCGCTTTCAAGGAAATAGTTGTCCTGTTTTGTGGAAAAACTGGACTTATCGCAACCRTACCACTARAACAAGGAGGAGGGAGTAAATTCTGAGTTTTGTGCCAGTCAAACCAGAAATCAGGAAAATAAAATACTGAAGTAAGATCAATGCGACATCGACTGAAACCATTTTTGAGAAATCGACCGTAAGGTCTTGACTGAATAAGTTATTTTTATTCCCGTACGAAAAAAAATCAAAGTCAACATTTCTCGACACCTAAAGAGGCGGTTGATTCTCTTAAAAAGCAGGTTTCATTTAGAGTGGCAAAAATGCTTCGAGATTGGAGAATATTTTAAAATATAATAAAGCGATTATCCCTAACCCCGAAATATAAAAGGCAACATACCATCTAACTCGATAAGTTTTAGGTGATACAAAMAACCRTTAGGTCAACAAAACTGTTACTCTCTGTAGTAAAATGGCAAAATGTTGGAAGGATATAAAAATTAAACGTTCATTATTCGATGAAATCCCGAGTAAATTACAGTCAAATTTTCTTGACTTACTATGTATTAAATTCCATAAACTTAGACGTAGTCTTATTCATATATTGTAGTTCTCATCAGTTAAAATTATATATTAAGGATATTATGTTTAGACCAAGGTTCGGGACAAATTCCATTATATGGCTTTTTGGTGCTTGTCCTTTTARTTTCATTAAAATATCACACATATTTATCAACCAGTACGGTTTCTACACAAGTGGAAAGACGGAGATACTTTTATAGGATATATTGCGGCAAAGGAAGGGATGCAATAATTTTGACATTGTTTACTTGAGAACGTATTTTGAAGCAATTTTCTATATGTATATGTATATATAAATCACYAACTGAGATATACTGATACAATGCTACTGTCCAATATATGGTATAAGACAAAGAGTACTAGATATTGGGGCGGGCGAATACTACCTGACTTTATCAATTTTACTCAAAGGGATACTCTGTTATTGGAAAGAGATGCTATCTGAKTTTAATAAATATTACTCACGTGTTTAATAATGTAACTTATAATTTACTCATATTTAAAGTTACATGTTCAATATACGAGTATACGGTATATAGGGGCTGGAGAAATTATTTCTCCAATTTTTAAACGTAAGCCAAGTTCCAAGTATATCCGCTAAGTAATATGACTGATTTTCTTCCTCCGCGACTGTACTTCGGAGCGTAGGCGCACCGACGGGATTCGGTAAAGGGCATTCATAGCTAAYGAACGAGCGGCTGGTCAGTTGTCTCCGAGCACCTGGAAAGTCAGGACAAACATTTTCGSACGACGTGTTTCTGTGAGTGGTAAAAGCCGAAAATGCAGTGTTCGGTAGAGCAGAGGTACGCGATTAGATTCTGTGTAAAACTCGRTAAATCAGCGACAGAGACGTTTGATGTTGTGAAGCAGGCTTACCCAGATGTTGCTTTAGCAAGAAGTGGAGAGTGTCACCCGGCCTTTTTAGAGGGCCGGGAAGAGTGCGCTGATGAATGAGCAAATCCAAGGTGAAAACGATGCTCATTGCCTTTTTTGACATCAAAGGCATCGCCCACCATGAATTTGTTCCTACTGGATAAACCGTGAACGTCAAGTTTGAAGTCATCAAGAGATTCAAGCGAGGGGTCAATCGGGTCCACCAAGACATCACAGCCGATTGGAAGCTACACCTCGACAACGCCCCGGCATTTTAAGACGACATTACTATCGACCCGATTTTATCTATTTTTGCGAATACCAATACTATTCACATGCCACATACATAAAATTAGCAATCATATGAAGTAAAGTCATCCGGATGTTTGAAAATCCAGATATTAGTTATTTGGGGGCTGGGTCAAGTTATCGCCCAAATGTATCTCTTTTAGGCTTAAAGATATACTGTTATGAATAAAACACGATCTGTAATTTTCATTGAGATAACTAAAATATTGACCGATATATCCAGCATAGAGTCAACTGAAAGTTGGTAATAGGCACTGGCTATTCTGATAGCACTTAACCGGAACAACGATTGTATCATTCGAGCACATGTTTTATGCATTAATACTACAGGCGCCGCATACATTAATTTTGACTGACTGGCCTTGACCAGAAGAGCTCTGCTCTATTTCGGCCCTCCTATGTTCGCCATTATTCTTGATAAGGTCATGATTACACGCGCCACTTTTTCACACGCATTTTCAACATGCATTTTGTAGTTGAGTCTCGTATCAATCCTTACACCAAGGTATTTTATTGCAGATTTAGTTGTAATGTTGTGCCCGTCTATGCTAAACGAAATGATTTCCAGTTTTTTTTGCTGGTGATAAGCACTGCTTCCGTTTTGTAGTTCGAGTTTTGAACTCGTTAGTCACTGCTTTATCTTTAGAGCTTTATATTTGATGGAGCTCCTCAGCTACTATTGTCACTGCAATATAATCTGCATATCCCAATATTTGCACTTTTTTCGGTAAAGGRAGGCGCAATATTGCATCATACAGTGTATTCCAAAGGAGTGGGCCTGGGACAGAACCTTGTGTCACATCACCCGTTACCCTATACATTTTGGTCCTACGTCAGTGTTGTAGAGCAGAATCCTATCGGACAGATAACTTTGTATGACGCCCAGCAAATAGTTCGGTGTTTTTTTTAGCATTAATGCACGCATTATATGGGGCCAATGGAYAGAGTTCAACGCTTTCTTCACATCAAAAGTGACGACAGCAAAATATTATTTTTTTCAACCTAGCCGTTGTACTTTCCAAATTTTTCGGCACACTCCTTCACGAAGGCAGCGTGTGTAGAAATCCGGTAATTTCTAGCGCATTTACGACTTCTTCGCCGTAAAAATTCCTCCTTCTTGGTTTTGTTGTGGAAATAGAGCTTCGACTACATTTTGAAGTAATGAGGGGTATGTAGGCGCTTATCGTTTGCTAACTTTAGTCCTTGACATTGCAGTCCTATACGCTGAGCCCCAAGGATTTTTGTCCACTTTTTCGCATAGTTCTTTGAAATATGTCATTTTGCTAGGCTGCCTATGCTTCGTTGAAAACGCATCCTCGCTTTGTCACTATCACTTCATAGTGATTCGATTTCACGATTCCACCAGTAAGCTGTCTTTCTGTGTGCGGTTGTCCTCTTTCTATTCATAGCGGCATCACAGGCTTGGTTGGTCTGTGTCATCACTTTCATTTATGTTTGCATTCAGAATAAACTTAAAAAGTTTCTCATCTAKGGTTTCAGTTCTCCACCCCTTGAACTGCACCTTTTGATGGCGAACATTTCGCTGTTGCATACTCTTGCTGCTAGTTATCATTATAGTCAGGTGATCAGTCTGGGTATATATAATATCCATATCGCACATCCGACAGTCTATGTATCGATATAACACCCTGCTGGCAAAATATATATAAATAATGGAGCCACGCCCATTTTTCTCAAAGGTGTTCTGTCTTCCCATATTAAGCAGTTCTACGTCTAGAACAAGAAATGCTTTAAGTAATGCGGTACCTCTCAAATTTGTATTTTTACTGCCCCATTCTAGAACCCAGGCATTAAAGTCACCTGCAATTTGGTGTAGTTGTCATCGCATATTTAGCAAGTCGTCAAGTATTTTTTCGAATTCAGTATGTGGTATACTTGGCCGTATATAGCAGCTGTAGAAATAAATCCCCCATATTTTGGTTCCCGTATAGTATGCCTTGTCAATTATTTTTTTGTCTTGCATCATCTATGTATATCCGCAAGCCATATTGCAAMCTTTTCTGTGATGTCAGAAATCCACTTGTCAGAGTCTTTATTTTTATACTGTTCACATATTAATACAACGTCTATCTTATTTTCGTATATGTTTTGCGTCAAGAGATCCTGGACCGCTTCACAATAGTTCAGGTTTATTTGTAGGATTTTCTCCTTCTAGATTTTTTGAGTGCTGCTGTATCTATGTATRGGCATTTCCGGCTTCCTATTTGGTGGACTGTGTTTCTTATTCCACTGTTTTTACATGCCTTTCAGGAGGGATTGTTAACACAATCTTTGGCGAAATGACAGYCCTCTCCTCATTTAATGCAACACTTGCTCCTGTGCTCCAAATTTCTGCATGCTTTCGCCACATATCCATATTCTGGACATCTGAAGCATTTCTTCGGATGTGTTTTTTCTTGGATTCTACATATTAGCCAGCCGATCTTGATATTTTGTGTAGTCAATAGGTGCGTGATTCCTACGCATGAAGGCTTATGATTGCATTTTGAGTGCCTGCGTATGCTGGTCTGATGCTTTTAATGRACTCTTCACTGAAAAGTCCAAGCTCTTCGATTTCTGTCCGAATTGCTTGTGCACTTTTTTAAATTAAACAGTCATCAATGTCCAAAACTTAACATAGAAAAACTAAAGCAGTCAGATTGSTGGTGTCTTCGTTTTCGCAGATCATACACTAGATCTAGGCGGAGAGGAGCAGCACCCGATGAAGCCGAGCAATATCAAGTGGCGAATAAGCCGCTTAAGCATGCCGCCAAGGCAAGCAATATGGAAAAATGGGAGCAACTACGCGAGTGAACCTTATAAGCCTTTSGAACGCGGATGACAATGCAGCTGTAATCACAGCTGGAGACACAGAGGAAGCCCGAAGAAAGCTGAATAATGTCATGATTCAGACGCAAACGTGGCTTGACTCACAAAACCTCCAGCTCGCTACAGAAAAAACAGAGCTACTTATACTGACGAGCAAGCACATTCCTCTCATAATAAGCATGCGAATGACTAAGTATATTTTAAGGACACAAAAAGCTGTTAATGTATAACACACTTATTCGCTAACAAAAGTATTTGATATCTTTCTTTAGACTRTAAACAGATTCGATAACCATTATATGTCATTCTCTTAATCAAAAACTAWCAAACAAGGTATGCATATTAGAGGTAACTTAAAACAAGACAGCATGCCATATTTGCAATTGCAGGGAACTTTCTGACTTTGTAATTTATTTAAGAAATGTTTAACTTTAAATTATAATTTTATTTTTTACACATGTTCCAACATTTAATTAACAGCATAAAGTCAACACGGTGTTTGCTTATTTTACTAAATCTTTCTATTATTTATTATATTCTGGTTCCACAGCAATTTCGTAGTTTATGTTGAGGAGTGCTAAGCCATTCAATCTTTTCTGAAGCATMGTTGTTCTGAGCCAAGTGTTGTTGCGCAAAGAATAAAAGGATGAACAGCGCTTGCATTTGTGGCTGGCAARGTGCAGAGTACGTGAAGGAGAATAGGRATCGATGGATATATATCCTTATCGCAAGTGCTGAGCCTTTCTAAGTCAAAGAGCACTTGTGCTGTCGTAGTCATTTGCATTTTCCATGGTTGTTGAAAAAGCGCTAATTCTGCTTTGGTCTTCGTTTCCGGGCAAGATTTTCCTAAAACGTCTAATTGGCATTCAATGGGTACAGTTAAATCATTTTGTTCCAATTTTAGTTAAAATTTTGGTAATAGCTGACTCAAATTAAAACTTTCAAGAACTTCATTGGAAAACCGCGTTTTTAAATCTTGCATGGCCATGGCAATGAGTGGAATCCACTTCAACATCTAATTTTTCAACCATCTGTGTAGCATTTGAAAAAATTTCTTTAAAGTGATAATCAGCATTCATTCTTCGTGTGTTCAGTGTTGCAACCAATGTTATGACGTGTGATGCTTTCGCAAGGTCGATTGATTCGTTTTGCAGAATCGCACTAAGTGGCTGCGTCAGTGACAAAACATCAATGAGACCAAAAATTCCAATAATAAATTTGTAGTTGCATAGTACTGTGACTAAATTCGACGCCTTTACTACAGTCGTTCTATACTTCCATTCGCTTATTTTTGTCAGTACTTGAACGGCTTTTGGAAAGGTGACAGTAAATTGATGAATAACAATTAGAAAAATGTTGTAATTTCTCTGAATATTTCAGATATCTTTCCAATTAAAGCAATTTGTTCAATTTATGGGAAAAACATGGTATCATCTCAGCTTTTGTAGGTTCTTTTTGTATTTTCTTTACAGCTCCGCGATCTCCCAAAATAGCAACAGAACCATCAATGCCTATTGCAACGCGAGTTTTTCGAATCGGTAATTTTTTTCTGTAAGTTGGTATTACTGTTAATGAGATCCATACTAAATTTCCCGTCCAAATATTYATTAGTATTTGAAATACGTGTCGTTTTGTGAGGCTCTAAATTGAATTCTTCGATTTTTAGATGTCTGATTATGCACCATGTCATACTGCATTGATTATTTGTGATCATCTCGCCACATTTTCAACGAATATCATGCCACAATCACCGCATTCGCCAGATTTAACTCTCCCTCAAGCCGCCCCGTGGATCCGCCCCTAGGTTGGAGTGAGAAAACCATCGAACATCATTTTTTTTTTTTTTTTTGTTAAATACATTTTATTTGCAATCCATTTTAGTAAATAATAAGCAAATTTGATAACAAAACCATAATATTACTTATATTTTTRATATCATAGGCGATGTACAACATTACAAAATGTTTTAAATACAAATGTTTATATAAAAAATTTAATTATACATTTAATATATTAGTAACATATGTAATTAAACATTAACTTAATTCCTAAATGGGGGATCTAGAACATGTTGTCTTTTAAGTCTAATAGTTTCATTACTATCATCTAATAACATGACTGCCAAAGGATTGGCATAGTAACTTATCCTGTGCAAATATGCTGAACTAAATCTTTTAATTTCATCTTTAACAAAAGGTATATTCAGGTCTGAATGAATGKCTTTATTTGTTATGAACCAAGGCGCGTTTGTAATTAATCTTTGTGTTTTCGATTGGTATCTTTGTAGAATTTCAATATTTGAATTACAAGCAGTGTCCCAAAGTTGCATACCGTATCTCCATATAGGTTTTAGTATAGATTTATACAATAGTAATTTATTTTCAAGATGTAACTGCGATGTATGTCCAAGGAGCCAATAAAGTTGTTTGGTTTTTTATTTTTAATTGTTTAGTCGTTTGTCCAAGTGCATGCCGAGGTATTTAACGCTATCACTTTTAGGAATAGTATTCCCATTTAAAAGCAAAGTAGGGCAGTCGCTTCGCCTTAATGTAAATAAAACGTGTACGGATTTACTCACGTTTACTTTCATTTTCCAGCAATCTAACCAAGTCTGTATGTTGTTCAATTCTCTTTGCACTAAATTAGTTGCTTCAATTGGCGTCTGGCTTGACGACAATAGAGAAGTGTCATCAGCATAAGTAGCAATTAATACATTTT
>NW_017537353.1:0-2239 GCF_001853355.1 Bactrocera latifrons
GTGTACATACATATACATTTGATGTTTTGGGCATTGTGTTTTTAGCGACTTAGCTCTAATTTTTTTCACAGGCGTATGAATATTTGTAAGTATCTACATATGTACATATGTATGTATTATGCTTCTATAGCTTGCATGCGTATGCCATAGAATTGGTACGAATGTAGATATTATGTAGAGATAATGGGAATACGCATATGTGAAGGTCATTAAGTTTTTTTTTAATAAATGAAAGGAATGACGTGCTTATATGAGCACATTTCAGTTCATTTGGCACATCTTCTTTTTGTAATATTTAAAATAAATATAACTTTTTTGAAATAATTTAAAAATAAAAAAGAAAGTCAAATTATTTTTTATGCTTCTTTATTTTGTATATTTTTCTTCAAAGCGTTTCTCTTTGTTCATTCTCGCCAGAGAACGTGCTCAATTCTAAATAGCAGCGGGAATGGTGAAATTCCGTACCACAATCTTTTAAGTTCTGTTAGCCGTCCAATCGAACATCACACAGAATTCAATTTCATTTGTCCCATATTTTGGAATTTTTTTGATACATTTCAAAATTTAATTTAATTTTTAAATTCTTTCCATTGTTGCAACTACACTTATTTTGAAATTCTTCGGAAAGTTTAAGGTTATGATTTATTTCTATACTCTCGCAACATGTTGCTACATAGTATAATATGTTTGTTCATTGTATAACCTAAAACTAATTGAGTTAGATATATGGTATTATATATGATCAGGATGAAGCGACGAGTTCAAATCCGGATGACTCTCTGTCCGTCCATGTGTGCAAGCTGTAAATTGAGTAAAAATTGATATCTCAAAAAAATTTGCTACATATGTTTCTCGGCATCGGACGACCGCCAAAACGCCATTAATAAACTCTTACAGAGGATACATCATGTAAATTGAGTTAAAAGCCCTAGAAATCAATGGTTTAATCGTACGTTAATGACCAAAGAGTCCGACGAGAGATTTCAGTTAAAGTTTCTATGAGTTGTTGAAGACCAAGTTGACACAACTGCCTAAAACTCTAATTCTGTCAATGTGTAAATATCTTATAGCGGTTTTTTTTCTCACACAAATGGAGGTGCTACGGTGCTTCGATGCAACTGATGTTAACGTTTTTTCTTGTGTTATTATAAATTTTTAGAACACAGGTAAAAAAACCCTATACATGGTAAAGGGATAAAATGTATTCGACGACAAATTTTTTGATATAGGAAATAAAATCGTTTGTAACAACTTTTTCTCTTACAGCTGTGCGATCATTAACTGTAGGGTACGGAAAATGCTTGTCTACTTTTTTTATTTGTTTCGCGGTCACTTGCACGCCTGCTCGTTAGACAATAATTACTCTGGGAAATATTATTTCAACCGGTAGTGAAGTTTTTAGATATACTGATCTTTACTAATAACCAATATTTATTATTATAGATAACAACGTTTAATTCTCTCTATAATAGCATTAAAAATAAGAACTATTATTTCTTTGTATATAGGTATTGCATTTGCATGTATTCGACTATGATCGGTTTTCGCGTGACGACTCCATTGGTGAAGTGTTCCTACCACTATGTCAGGTAACCGTATTTATATATATATTAATATAAAAGTAAGTATAATAAACCCATATATGTATATGTTTTGGAGTGGCCGTTATTTCCCAAGGGGATTGTTTTTTGTAGACGCCTCCTGAAGTTGCAGTGTTTGCTCTAAGAAGAAGAAAAAAAAAACTAGTGAAATAAGGAGACACTAATGTATATACACATATAAATTTAATATGCAGTGTTAAAGAAACTTGATTACGAACGTATAGGAGTTTCCGTATACGCAAATAAAATATGTAAATTTTTATCATTTGTAATACACTAGTAGTAGCCGCGGCTTCCCTCACATTTAATCCCTTCAGAAAACATAAAGGACAATTAAATTGTAATAATAATTAGTACTTGAAAATTACTATATACTATATTGAATTTTCAAAAGTTGAATGCTTTATTGAAATAATTTTCTACAACAAAAGTTGAAATATATTTCAATAGAGTATTCTTCTAGAATATTTCTGTATACTACATTGTATGTTTTTCCGTCCGTGAAGGCTGCATATAGTTAGTTGAGCGTGAGTTACCAATATTTTAATAGTTATTTATATTGGTGTAGATGTTTTACCACTTCAAACGTTCACGTTCGCTTTGTTACAATGTTCACACTCGAACACTATACATATATA
>NW_017537353.1:3708-8522 GCF_001853355.1 Bactrocera latifrons
ATTCTCGCCTGAATTCAGTCGTTTTACATATATTTTTGCCAGAGAACGTGCTCAATTCTGCTAAATAGCAGYRTAAATGGTGAATTCCCTACTATAAATCTATCAGCTCTGTTAGCCGCGCAATCGAACATCATACAGATTTCGATTTGCACCTTCTCTATACTTTACGTTCTCTGACCGAGCTAGGTCTTTTAACCATTACCAAGATTTTCGAACATCCGGCTGAGTTTGCTCCATATGATTGGTGATTGTATCTGAGGTACCTTAATGATAGTTAATGGATAATATCGGGTCGATACTTTCACAACTTTCGTTTTTCTAACAAATCTTATTCCGAATTTATCTGCCAATGTATGAGTTCTATAGAGTATATGTATATGTAAAATTTCCCAGATTCCGGTCCTCTCGTTTTACACCTTAAATGTTTTTTCTTGGCTTTAATTCTATCAAGTTGCAAGAGTATAAAATGTTCAGTTGCAGCCAAACTTAGCTCTTTCTTACTTGTTATATATAAGATATTTTAGTGGTGTGTGATTAATTTAATTTTCAAGTACAGCAACAGTAAGTGATATTTAATTAATAATAAGAGAACATTTATGTATATTTAATCCTACAGTCACTGACGAGCCGACGAGTCACTGAAGACTTAAAATATTATTACACAATAAGTACATATATTATATGATGATCAAATAAGAAAGAATTTTTGTAGAGTCTTTTGTGTCTAAAAGTTTTGATTTGTATTATATAGAAATAGCAAATAGTTTTTATCAAGGTTTACATCTTCATTATCCCTTTATATCTATTACATGTGTGTATGACATACGTATAGGTTGATTTCGCTAGCAAGCAATCATTTTGGAAAGCACTGAAACCACCGGCTAAGGATAAATGCGGTGAATTGCTTTCATCGCTTTGCTATCATCCATCAAATTCAGTACTAACATTAACATTGATTAAAGCGCGAAATCTGAAAGCAAAAGATATCAATGGCAAATCAGGTAAGTTAATAGTAAACATATATTCACGCACAATGTCTTATGTACATACATACATAGGTACATATAATGCGAACATAACTCATATATCGATCAAATTATAAAGTTACAAATATCATAAGCTTGAAGCATACATTTACAAATTTGTATAACTTCTGTTATATGTACATTATCTTCTTATGCATATACTTACATACTATATATAAAGTTTGTATGTATCTTGAAGCGGATTGAATTTCCAGGGTGCTTAAAAACGGAAAAGTTGCGTATGCGGAATATATTTTACGCTTGATTCTGAACAATTTTTTTTAAGAGAATATGTTTCTAAAGATGGTTTTGAACCATCGCTTCTTAACGCGAAGTTTATGCATTAGAGAACAATTCTGCAAAATGAGGTGCTGTTAGCACGTATTAATTAAAGGTAGAATACCTGATAATAAAATATCTGAATAATCGGTAAGCAGTCCGAATACACATTTATATGATATATTTGGCCTATCTGGCCGATTCCGACAAATTAACAATTTAATAGCAAATGTTTTAACTTTCATTCGGATATCTAAAAACCTAACGCAAAAATTTTTTGTAATCCCGCTAGTTTAAAACTAGTTTTAGACCGTAGGCTCTTAATTTGTTTATGATCATCCTTACTACATTTCCGGCGTGCGCGAATGATCGTTTACGATAAACTGTGTACAAATTAAAACAATTCAAAGATGTTAAAAATTTCGTATAATTCGAATGGGTATACCGTGATAAATTCTACTTGAAATATGTTGCAATTTTTATATGAGGATACTTATAACTAAACTTCCTTCATAATGCCAACAATATTTGTGAAATGTCCCAAGCCGGTACTATAAGATAACTTCTTAAGGAATTGCTTGAGGGGCAATTTTTTAAAGATATGTAAATCATTGTGCCATTTTTAAGCTAACTGGTCATACGAAAATTCGTGTATCTATTTTTGCATGGACGAAAACAACAACGTTTACGTAATAATATGGATATGTTCTAAGCCTCAATATCTCTCCTATTCGTAAACAAATATACTATATACACAGCGCATCATTAGATAAGCGCTGGATTTCCCCGCCTTAATTACAATAATTACACTATTTTAGCTACCGTTAAAGTTTTAACTGTTTCTTGATTTCAAATAAAACAGACATTTTTTTCGTTTCCCTATTCATAAATTGCTTCGATTTTCCATAATTCATTGACGAATAGAACTACCCAAAGATATAACCACATCGCATACCAATTTCTAGAAAACTTATTAATTCAACTTCTAGGCAAAAGGGAACTTAACAGTATTACAGGGGTACCTATCCTTGAGTACAAAATTTTAAAGGTAGAATCAGTGGAATACCAAGGGTGCGCGGATGAGACGAGATACATACCACGGCTCCCAATGATCCAAATTAAGAGGCATTGGCCAGCATGAATGAAAAAAATAAGATATTTTACATGGTGGATTTTGCTGCTTGATAATGCTTAATTTGCTGCATGCTCTTGCGACTCCCTTTTCAACAAACGAACTAATTAAACACCACAAAAACGTTTGCCACTGTGGGTATGCGAGATAATTAAATTAACATTTGTTGGAATTTATTGCTAATTTGACGGTGCAAATACGTGCAGGCATTTTCACCAAAAATAGAACAATCCAAGAATAAATATATAGTAGAAGCACTTCCCATGAGTTCAATTTTTCTGTTAAAAAGGGTAAATCTGCCTATTTAAAAGCAACGAAAATAGTCAAGAATTCGCATACAGCAAAAAAATAGTTAAGAGATGTTAAAACTAAGCGAATGAAGCGACAATCTGATGACGTGCAGTGTATATATATTTTGCTCCTTTCGCACATATGTACTCAGATTCTAGTGATCTCTGTAAGTGCATTACAATACCTAAACAACCTTTCCGGAATCTTTTGGAACACAAACATACAATCCGTTTAAATTAAAAACAAATATTCAAAAGTCAGCTCAACTTTTTAAACTATGTACTTTTAAACAAACTTTATTTATTTGTGTTGAAAATACAGTATACAAAAATGTATACACGGTTTGCCCGAAAAGTAATAAAACTGAGTCGATTAAAAAAAACCAATCTTTATACTTCTTTGAAAACTGTCGAAATAGTCTCCTTCTTCTCTTTCCAAGCATTGAATTCGTCACGGAGGACATTCTCCGGAATAGAATTGAGAGGCGCGGTGCATGCAGCTTGGATCCTCTTTCATCGGCCTTTTCAGACAAGGAAACAAAAAAGTGGTGGAGCCACATCTGGAGGGTAGGGTGGCTGCGAAAGCGATGGGATGTCGGCCTTGGTTAGATAGCTGTTCACACGAAAGGCGGGGTCAGCCGGGCGTTGTCGTTTTGCAACTTCCAATCGGCTGCGATGTCTTGTTGGACCCGATGACCCTTCATTTGAGTCTCTTGAGAACTTCCACGTAAAACTTTGACGGTTTATCTAGAAGCAAAAAAAATTTCATGATGGACAATGACATTGATGTCAAAAAAAGGCAATGAGCATCGTTTTCACTTTGGATTTGCTCATTCATCAGCGACCTCTACCCGTCTCTCCAAAAAGGGCTAAGGCAACATTTGGGTAAGCCTGTTTGATCATATCAAACGTGCCTGTCGCAGATTTATCGAGTTTTACACAGAATTTAAGCGCGCACCTCTGCTCTAAAGAACGCTGCATTTTCGGGTTACACCACTCACAGAAACACGTCGCGTGAAAAAGTTTGTCCTGACTCTCCAGATGCTCGGAGATAACTGACCAGCCGCTTGTTCGTTAGCTAGGAACACCCTCTACCGAATACAGTTAGTGCGCGCACGCCAGTAGAGTGGCGGCGGAAGAAATCAGTCCTATTACTTTCCGAACAAACCCTGTATGTATATAGTTTTTACGATAGAAAAATATATATTATGCGTGAGTGGACAGATTTAAATTTATATATGTTTGTAAATGCACTGAAAGGATCCGGCGAATCAGTCATCACACAATCTACCCGCACTAAGTAATTGCAGAACTAAGAATATCCATACTATATATCACCTTCATACATACAAGTTTATTAAAAGTTATAGATACACTTACAAACAATATATATATCTTATATACATGTATAAAATTGCAAAGACTTTGACTGTCATAAAATCCAATCGGAAATTCCTTTCAGATCCATATGTTAAAGTCTGGCTACAATTTGGCGATAAACGTGTCGAAAAACGAAAGACTCCAATATTTAATTGCACACTCAATCCTGTCTTTAATGAGTCATTTAGTTTCAATGTACCATGGGAGAAGATACGGGAATGCTCCTTAGATGTAATGGTAATGGATTTTGATAATATTGGACGAAATGAGTTAATTGGAAGAATTTTATTGGCTGGTGAGTAAAGAACAAATACTTTGAAAATGGTGTAAATTTCACATACACTTAATAATGCATGTCAAATGTCTACGAATATTAATTTTTTCTTCTTAATTGACGTAGTCACCGCTTACATTTATATTATAGCCGAGTTAACAACAGCGCTCCAGTCGGGTGAATATCTGGTCGGTTTTTGATTTTCCAGGTCTGAAGCGACACTGATAAGGTCCAATGAGCTTGTTGACGGTGGGCTTTAATCTTTCACACAATACGCTCGATAGAACCTTATATGCGATATTGAGGAAGGTTATCCCACATTAGTTGGGGTCTATTTTTTTGAGGATTTGGCATAGCACACTTAAATTCCAATCGTTGGGCATGCTTTCGTCCGACCATATTTTACAAAGAAGCTGATGCATGCTCCTTATCAG
>NW_017537353.1:8542-28219 GCF_001853355.1 Bactrocera latifrons
GCCCCCGCCGCTTTGTTCTTCAGGCGGGTAATTGCTATTCGCACTTCTTCCTGGTCGGGCAATGGAACGTCTGCTCCATCGTTCGCCTTCTCCTGGGGTTGTGCGTTCGCTACCATTCAGCAGGCTGGAGAAGTGTTCCCTCCATAATTTTAATATGCTCTGGGCATCGGTGACTAGATCACCTTTGGGGGTTCTACAAGAGTATGYTCCGGTCTTGAAACCTTCTGTGAGCCGCCGTGAGCAAGAGTGCAAGCCGAGTTGAAAATCGTTCGGCTGTCTGTTGTGATTGCAGCCTCTCGACGTCGAACCTTCCTTGTGTTTGTTGTCGTGTCTAGTAAAAAATAGATCCGTTCTCTGTGCTCAAGTCACTCAATTATTTTCGTTTTCTACATTACGCAATTTAATCCCCGTTGTTTATATCTGAAATAAGTGGTAAAGAAAATATCTTCGAGATATAGTGTTACTTAACATACACCTTCCGTAATAAATACTATAATTATATTTTAGGAGTTGAGCAGGCTAATAGGTTTCAGAGCCATAATTTCTGTGGTTAAATTAAGAAACACTAAAGTTATAAATTCGAATAAAGACAACTATGTGGGAAATAGTAAGATTTAACGTCATATGTAATAATGTTATTTTTGAGACCTATGTATGTAAAAAATTTATTACAAAAGGCTGTGATTTAAATTATAAGTAATTCTAGATTCTTTTGCCTATTACTTTACCAATTTAGTGATTAGTTTAGGTGAATTTTAAAAACACTGTAATACGTAAAGATGAGAAAAACATTTTATCAGCCTACTTAATTTAGATGTATTCATAAACTTATTGAAATATAAATGTAGCAACTAACATTTAACAATTTCATATGACAATTTTAACTCTTTTGGAAACACGTTGATTTTAAATAATTTGTAGTAAATCTCTATTTCAAAGGCTATGTGCGAAACTATTTAACTTTACACTTTGCCAAATGAAATGTAAAGATTTGATATTCAAAACAAACGCAGTTGCTATAACTCCATTTTTATAAATAATCAAGCACATTTGTAAAATGACTAGAATTGAAAGAAAATACTTTGTTATATTAAATATAATAAATATAAAAGTTCAAACGTAAAATAACTTCGGTTGCACCAACGCTATAGCACCATTCAGAGGTGAATTTTTTATAACATAAAAGGGTATAAAAAGATTTTTATTCTGATTTTTATCTCTCAGTTTGGATGGCACCTGTATACTACATATATGATCGGAAATTGAAGTAAAGTCTTGGAAAATAATCCATTCCAAGTAAAAGAATTTTTCATTCAAAGGCATTGGTTTAATAGTCATTTTGTATGGCAGCTAAATGCTATAGTTATCGGATCTACACAATTTCTTCGGAAAGTATTAATTAAGTAAATATCATGAAAATAATTTGACCGCGGACAGCGGAGGACAAAAAATAAGACAGGCCGAAATGCGTGAGTACGAAGAGCTTGACTAACAGAAGGTTTTAAGATCAGAGCATATTCTTCTCTAGAGATGATCTAGTCACTGATGTCCAGAGCATAYTAAAATTATGGAGGGAACACTTGAACAACAATTGACCACATATTCACAGTGCGATCAACCAATTTGGAGCCAGCATTAGCACCAAAAACAACAACGACAACTTCGAAATCTAACGCAGAAGAACTCTTGCGAACAGGTGCTACTTCGGACTGAGGAGGCACTTGATAAGCAAAGTCTCTCCCGTCGAACGAACACCAAAGTGTACAAGTCACTCATTATTCCCGTGCTACAACATCTGATGAGTGGGCGTTACGAGTTTTCGAAAGAACAGTTCTGAAGAAGATGTATGGTCCTTTGCGCATTAGTAACGGCGAATACCGCACTCGATGAGCTTTACGAACTATACGACGACATTTCAGTTCAGCCATCTAAGAGACAGCGGCTACAATAGCTATTTCATGTCGTCCAAAGAAGTATTCGAAGCAATACATGCCGGGGGAAGCAGGGGTAGAAGAAAACCTCCACTCCGTTGGAAAGACCAGGTGTAGAAGGACCTAGCTACACTTTTAATCTCCAGTTGGTCCCAAACAGCTAAGAGGAAAAATGACTGGCGGAGTGTTGTATACTCGGCTAAAACCGCGTAAGCGGTGCATACGGCAACAAGAAGAAGGATTGTATTAAAACTTCGGTGCAAACGAAGTTAACGTTTTTTCTTGTTTTTAATTAATTAATTAAAGTTAAGTAAATAGCCACTAAATAATAATGCAGGAAGATTACAGAAATTTTCATTTATATATATTGAATGGGATAGATAATACAATAACGACGTATTAATATTCTATTATGTAACAAACATATTATGTATGCAGGAGTTCTTTTAAATTCATTTCCTCTCACATTTATAAGTTGTTAAAATTTTACCTGGCTTTTCAGCTGAGTAAAATCCTGGTGTTCGAATTCAACACAAAAATTTTAAAATTTCGGTTTCATTTATCAAAATTTTAATTTTTCTACCGTTTGGCACTCAGACAAATAGATACAATTCATAATAAGCGAAAGTACTAAAAAATATTAAATTCAAAGTAATTAGGCATTTTGAAGCAAAGCCAGCCAACCAAACCTCGAAATCTCTTGAAACTCTATGTAGGTTTTTACACAATTGTAAAGGAAGGCGCACAAAAACCTATTAGAGTATACTAAATTCTTTTAAGCTCATAGTGTCAAAATATTGTCAGAAATTCCTTATGACCATAAACGAGCAAGCAGCATTAAGCAAACGTCACAAAATAGTATTAATTTAACACATGACACAAGCTATAGTTTGGTTTTATAACAAACCGAAAGCCAAATCAAGAACTAACAAAGAAATAAGTTCTTGGTTCTTCCCAATTCGCAAAAGTATCTAAGACGTTAACGTTTCTCCAGGTGTCAGCAAAAATGCATAATACCAAACTGTTAAATATGGATTCAACATTCGTTACAATAACATATAGTTTCATTACTGCAACACCGAACTACTTTCTTGTTTTTCTTCTTTACTGTTGTAAACAACAGCGCGCCTATCGTTTCTTCTCTTCGCTACGTGGCGCCAATTGGATATAGCGTAGCCAGGTATTTCTCCACCTGGTCCCCAACGGAGTGGAGGTCTCCCTCTTCCTCTGCTTCCCCCGGCAGGTACAGCGTCGAATACTTTCAGAGCTGGAGTGTTTTCGTCCATTCGGACAACATGACCTAGCAAACGTAGCCGCTGTTTTTTAATTCGATGAACTATATCAATGTCGTCATATATCTCATACAGCTCATCGTTCCATCGAATGTGAAATTCGCCGTGGCCAATGCGCAAAGGATCATAAATTTTTCCCACAACTTTTCTTTCGACAACTCGTAACGTCGACTCATCAGTTGTTGTTATCGTCCTTGCCTCTGAACCATAAAGCAGGGGGAGAATAATGAGTGACTTATAAGGTTTGGTTTTTGTTCGTCGCGAGAAGACTTTTCTTCTCAATTATCTACTTAGTCCAAAGTAGCATCTGTTGGCAAGAGTTATTCTGCGATGGATTTCCAGGCTGATATTGTTGGTGGTGTTGATACTTGTTCCAAGATAGACGTTCAAATTATCTACGAATTCAAAGTTATGACCACCAACAGTGACGTATGAGGCAAGTCGCGAGTGCGACGACTGTTTGTTTGATGACAGGAGATATTTCGTCTTACCCTCGTTCACCACCAGACCTGGTGCTTTATTTCCTTATTCAGTCAGGAGAAACCAAAACTAAGGGCGTGAGTGTTGAGGCCTATGATATCAATATCACCGGCGAACGCCAGTAGCTGTACACTTTCATAGATAATTGTACCTGTTCGATTTGGTTCTGCAGCTCGAACTATTTTCTCCAATTACAGATTGAGGAAGTCGCACGGTAGGGAGTCGCCTTGTCTGAAACYTCGTTTCGTATTGAACGGCTCTGGAGAGGTCTTTCCGATCCTGATGGAGCTTTGGCACTGCCCAAACTTAAATTACACAGCCGTATTATTTTGCAGAGATACCAAATTAAAACATAGCGGTATAAAGCTGGTCTGTTGATAATTTTCCAGGCCTAAAGCCACACTGATAAGGTCCAATCAGTTTTTTGACGGTGTTCTTTAGTTAGCAGATTGTGGAGTCCCCTTTTTTGTGGATTGGGCATAGCACACTTCAATTCCAATCGTTGGGCTGGTTTCGTCCGACCATATTTTACAAAGAAGCTGATGCGTTCTCCTTATCAGTTCTTCGCCGCCGTGTTTGAATAACTTGGCCGGATATGCATCGTTGGGCTGGTTTCGTCCGACCATATTTTACAAAGAAGCTGATGCGTTCTCCTTATCAGCCGTGTTTGAATAACTTGGCCGGATATGCATCGTTTGGCTGGTTTCGTCCGACCATATTTTACAAAGAAGCTGATGCGTTCTCCTTATCAGTTCTTCGCCGCCGTGTTTGAATAACTTGACCGGATATGCATCGGCCCCCGACGTTTGTTTGTTCTTCAGAAGGGTGATTGCTATTCGAACTTCTTCATGGTCAGGCAGTGAAAAGTCTTCTCCATCGTCATTCCTTGCGGAGTCGGTTTCGCCTTCTCTTGGAATTATGCTTTCACTGCCATTCAGAAGGCTGAAAAAGTGTTCCCTCCATAACTTAAGTATGCTCTAGGCATCGACTACTTCATCATCTCTGTCGATTCTACAATAACATGCTCCGATCTTAAAACCTTCTGTTAGTCGCCGCATTTTTTCGTTCAATTTACTTACGAGCTTTACAGTTTTTGGTAAGCTTGTCAAGTTCTTCATACTTACGCATTTCCGCCTCTCTCTTTTTCTGTCTGAAAATGCATCTTGCTTCCGTCTTCATCTCTAGGTATCTCTCCCATCCCGCGCATGTTTTGGGCGATCGTAACGTTGTGAGGTAGGCCGTCCTACAGTTCCCTTATACCGAGTGGTTGTCGAGTGCTCTCAGAGAGCAGTAGTGCAAGCCGAGTAGAAAATCCGTCGGCTATCTGTTGTGATTGCAAAATCCTTGACGTCGAACCTTCCTTATGTTTGTTGACATGCGCTTTTTGCTGCACAGAGGCAGGTGCGAATCTTAGCTGCAAAGAGATAGTAGTCCGAAACGATGTTAGGACTTCGGAGCGTACGGAAACCTAGAACAATTCAGACGTGTTTTCCGTCTATCACAACATGATAGATCTGGTTGGTGGCTTTTCGATCCGGAGACAACCAGGTAGCTTGATGTATTTTCTTATCCTGGAATCTAGTACCACAGATAACCATATTTTGGGTCCCGCGAAGTCTATAAGCTTCATCCCATTTGGGGATGTTTACTCATCCTTCACCAAACTACATTACTGCGCCTTAAACATATTTTCTTATTTCTAGTTACCTTTACATTAAGGTAAAGTTAGCCAAAGACACAAAAAACAATACCAAGTTTCCTAATATTATTTAGTAGCTAAAGCAAGGTAAACTAAAATATTATATTTATTATATTTACACAAAGTGGTATTAAAATACCACACTCATTAATCTTTTCAAAGTAAGGTAGACTACATTTACATAACGTACATTATAAAATGATATGTAATATTTGTAAGTACCACATAGCGCCAATTTAAAAAATTTCGAGTCCACAGAAATTCCAACAAAAATTAATAAAATAGAAAGTAATGGCTGCTTCCTTCTCTGTTGGAAATGGTTTTATTAATATATATATTAATATATACATATAATCGGGTGTCTGATCGAAGCTTTTTTAATTAACATAAAAAACTTAATAAAAAATCCCTTGATGGAGCACTAGTTTTTCTTGTTTTCAAGGATCTATAAAAATTTCATTTAAATCTACTGAGCGCTTTTCAAGCTGCTGTGGTCATAACTTCAAAAATATTTAGTTTTTGAAAAACGCATTTGAAGTTTTATACTCAATTTATGTAAAGAAATAAATTACGTTCCAGAGCTTTCGGGTTTGATATTTATCGAATATTCAAAAGTATTTTTCGGATTTACTTAATAGTTTTAGAGAATGTTTCCAAGATGTTATCCTATATAATATATAAAAATGTTTGTGTTGCTAAGAGCATAACTGTTACTTGTCACAAATTATGGCCAATTCTTTTTTGGACCAATTTGGCCAATTCTTTTTTCTAAACATTCGTTGAGTTTAAAGGATGGTTTTAACAAAATTCGAATAAATTCCAGAAAACCCCTAAAAACAGCCCTTTTCTTTTTCCCATACAAATGAATGAATGTTTGTTAGTAACGGCTCGAGAACGGCTGAACCAATCTTGATGACATTTTCAGAGGTTGTTCGCTGGGAAAATTGGACAATTCCGAAAGGTAACTTTTTTTTACACATTTTTTTTTTTTAATTTTGTTTGTTTTGTTTTTCAATATTTTGATTTGTAAATTATTTGAATCGTTTAATTTCGGTCGCTAGCATTTTTATTCCAGCTATTCAAAAGAAAAATTATTGGAAATTATTCATTGAAAACTTTATGTGTGTTTCACACAAAGTGATCAATTGGAGATTGAAATTTTTTACGAAGAAACGAAGAGGCCGCCCTAATATCGGTCGATGTTCGCTTTTCCATCAACGTATGGCACACCAAGGCAAGAAGTACTCCCAGGATGAGATGACATCCGTGCGGAATTGTGGATCGCGTTCAGCAAGTTATCATCACGCTGTCACAGCATGCGTTTTCAAACAACAGTAACGATGTATCATGGACTTTATCTTGGAGTAATGTAGGTATATGTGGTGCTGTTAGATGCTAGATGTACTCTGTTCAGGGGCAAAAGAAAGGTTTGTCGCACATACACATTCTTCTTTGGATGGTGGATGGTGGTTAGACCAGATCGAATTGATGAAGTAATTTTAGCGGAAATTCCTGATGCAGAGAAAAATCCAGTATACGAAGTGATGAAAACCAATATGGTTCATGGACCTTGCGGACACCACAATTCCACTTCGGTTGGTATGTCTGACAATAAATGCACAAAACACTATACATGTGCTCTTCTTTCGGAACCACAAACTAGAAATGATGGATATCCACTCTATCGCTCACCAGACGCCAATGGCAGAACACTCAGCATTCAATTTAGAAGAGTGAATATCGAAGTTGACAACACATGGTTCGTACTATATTAACCATTATCATCTAATTCACATTCAAAACTCATGTCAATACTGAATATTGCAGTTTTGTGAAATCGATCAAATACGTTTGCCAATACGTCGGTTATTGTCCTTGGACGAGATGAGGTCAGCAAGTATCAAATGGATGTCGCAGTTCATTTGATGAATGGCCAAAGAGTGTATTCCAACCCAGAGAATTCAGTACAGCCAATGGAAACACTTCCAATAACAAAATTGCCATTGACGAGTTTTTGCTCAACTTTCTTCAGTGATCCCTTTGCGAGAACATTGCTCTATTCGGAAATTCCTTGATATTAGACATGGAATGAATCGCCGTAGAAATGGTTATTTAGAAAGCAAGGTCAAGCAGAATAATGACATCCAGGTGTGTTATCAACTAATGTCTTAGGACGAATTTACACAATCCTCCCGAAAAACGACGATTGTTTCTACCTTCGGTTGCTATTGATTAATGTACGTGGTTCAACTTCATTCAGTCATTGCGTACTGCGAATGGTACGGGGTGTGCAAGTTTTGCAGAAGTAAGCCAGCAATTACAATTGCTATAACATGTTAATCGTTGGAATGCAAATGAAGTTCGCATACTTTTCGCTGTAATCATTTCGACATATCAGTCTTCAAATCCGGGTCTATTATGGGATACGAACAAAAATGACATTGCCGAAGACATTTTACATCGTATTCGCTAAGAATTGGGAATGGGAAAATCTTGGTTGGTATATACAATGTTTTGATATTCATTCCACCTGTCGTTTGTCAAGTCACTTCAACGAAAGATAAACTCATCACGACTGCTTATGCCAATATTGGCCAAATTAGCGTAACTATAATTGCTTGAGAGCACGCGTAATTTTAGCTTCCAAAATACCGCTGAGAATGACTTAAACTGGAAGATTCAAAGTCAAATGCCGGGAGGTTTGCGCTCATACAAAACGATTGATGCAATGAAGACGAAGCCGTGAATTATGCAGTGGAATTTCTAAAATCTTTAGAGAGACTTGGCATACCGCCGCATAATTTGCGTCTCAAAGTTAGATCTGTCATTATTATGTTTCGCAATTTTCATCCGCTGAAACTGTGTAATGGAACCCGACTGATTGCGACGCAGCTATCGAATACAAGGGGGCCAAATGCTCGATTCTACGAATTCCTTTGACATCTACTGCTAGAAGAGTATGGCATACATCTAAAATTGCCATGTTTTTCACACGGCCAGTTATACTTGGCATGTTCACAAGTTGTAAGCAAAAAATTTTGTTTATAAAGCTGCCCTACATTAAAAAAAATGTTGGAAAATCACAAATATTTGACTTTTTAAAACAGTATAAATTCAACTTTCTTTCATTTCAAAACACATAATTTCACGCAGGACAACGCCTGCTTTGCAGCTATGTAGTACTTTAATAAAATGTAAAAACACGATTGTTTGAAAATTCTAACTAACACCAACCCTTTGTGGTTCCATTCGCTTATAGCACAATTCAGTTAACAATATCAAAAGCTATTTGTGACATTTTGAAGTAAAATCACAATTTGTGACAAGTTACTGTTCACAGTCTCTTGTCTTTAGTTTAAAAATATTGTCTCATTTATTATTATCATTATTATTGTCAGTTTATTTAGTAAGTAAATTACAAAAATAAACTAAGGTGCTAGCACAGAAAGCGCCATCGACCGGTGGTATGTTAAACATATGATTTAACTACGTGTCTTAAGATATTCATTAAATTGTATACATTTTGTTTAGTAAATATTTTAAGTAGTTCTGGGATTCGGGGTAAGTTCAGCTGTTCTTGTACTTGTCTTATTTTGTGGCATTCTTCGGTTATATGTTGTATGGACATTGTTTACAGATTACACAGCTTGCGTAGAGGCACACTAGTTTTCTGCATTAAGTGTTGGTGTGTAAGTAGAGTGTTTCCGAGTCTCAGGCGAGTGAATTTCTGTGCGTATATCCTTTGCAGTCGTTGGGGAATAAGGTTGGTTTTCCTATGGTGTTAAATTGTTTGTAATGGTGTGTGTAGTTTTGCCATGCTTCTATACGTTTGTTCTGTAAATGGTGCTTAAAGAAGCGATTTATGTCGGATTTTGTTGTGGTTTGTTGTTCTTGAATTGGTGCACGTATTGCGAAACGCGCTGCTTTGTCGGCTTCTTCGTTGCCTTTGATTCCTATATGTCAGAGAACCAACATTATTTTTATTTTGTTTTGGAATTGGATCAGTAAATCGCGGATTTCTGCTATTGTATTGTTGCGGTGTAGGGTGTTGCATATTGATTGAATGGTGGACAGAGAGTTTGTGCAGATGATGTGTTTGCCCTTTTGGGTTTTGAATATTTTTATGGCGGATAATATGGCTTCCGATTCCGCTGTGAATATGGAGCAATATTCTTGAGAGTCGTAGCGTTTGGTGGTTATTGTCTATTTCTGCATAACTGACTCCTATGTTTGTTTTTGCTCCGTCGGTGTAGTGAAATTTCCAGTTTTTATATTCATTTTTTATTTCCAGGAATAACTGGATTGCTTTACTGAAACTCCACAGGGGGCTTTTGGGTGCGTATAATGTTTTCGTTGTAGTGTAATTCCTTTGTTTGTCGCGAAGTTTATGATTTTGTGGACGGCAGTTGGAGACTTGTTATTAGTTTGTTTTTGTATTTTTTTGAAGTGGTAGAAGTGAGGTCGTTCCATCACTTTGATTATTGTGTAGTATAGCTTCGCTGTGACTTCTTCAATTCGTTGCTCTAAGCTGGGTAAAAAAGCTTCTGCAAGTACGTTAGTGATAGGCGTGGACGTAAATGCTCCTATGCAATAGCGAGCTGCCGCATGGTATGTTCCTTTTAGTTTGTTTAAATTTGTTTTAGCAGTACGTCCGTATATAGCTAGGCCATAATATAACTTTTAGCAAAAAAATGGCTTTAAAGATGTTTATGATTGTATTTATGTGGCAGTTGCTGTGAAAGCTTGCCAGACGTTTTATTAGGTTTAACCTGCTTGTTAGATCTTTTTTCAGGTTTTCAACGTGGTTTGATCAGCTTAACTTTTTGTCGAAGGTTAGTCCTAGAATTTTTAATTTGTCGACGTAGCCGAGTGTTGTATTGTTGAGTGCTATGGTTACGGGGTTGCATGTTGTTTTTCTGCAAATGTGCAAAGCTTTGCATTTCGTTTTTGAAATTTTCGCTCCACTTGTTAGGCACCAATCATTGATATCCCTGTTTAGTTCGTTGAAATTGTTGCGTAAATTTTAGTCTGATAGTATAGACCGTCCGCATAAATGCAGTGCTTGAAGTCTTTGTGTTGAAGTATAATTTTGTTAAGTTTTTCGAAAGCGATTTGAAATAAAACAACTGACAGTGGGGATCCTTGTGGTATCCCGTTTTTCAGCGTGTAAGTTTCGGAAAAATGTCTATTGAGCGGTACTCCAATTTTCTCTTTGTTAAGAAGGCCGTTATATATTCTACTATCTTTTTACTAATCATCCATTCGTAAAGTTGCATTCTAATTGTGTGTATGCCTACTCTGTCGAATGCTTTCTCGAAGTCAATGGATATCACTGAAATATGGTTACTAGTTGATAGTGCTTTGTTTGTTACATAGTCTATAAAAAGGAGTGTATCCGTGGTGCTTTTGCCATTTTTGTATGCTAATTGGTTTTGTGACAATAGTTTCTTTTTATTCATTACCCAGGTGAGCCTGTTTTCTATTATTTTTTCCATCAGTTTACTGACACATGAATTTAGTGAGATTGGTCGATATTTTTGGTTGCCATTTTCCATTCCTGTGGGATGATATTCGTGTTTAGTATTTTATTATAGAGGTTTAGAAGCCTTCGTGTCGCGACGAGTGGAAGGTTTTTTATCATTTTGTAGTTTATTTTATCGTGACCTGCAGTGTAGTATTCTGATAAAGTAATATCTGTTTCCTTTTTTGTACGTCTTTGTTTTGTCCGTTGGTGAAGTATCCTGTTACATTGTGTAAAAGTATTATTAAAGTAATTTTTTATAGTCCTGATGGTGTTTGTAGTGTAATTTCCGTATAATTTATTAACATTGTGCCATAGTCTTTTCATTGATGTTCTATTGTTTATTGAGCTGGTAAATTCGAAGAATGATTTTCTTTTAGCGGCTTTGGCTTGCTTCTTAAACATTGCGTTCGCTTTTTTGTAGGCTATTCTATTTTCGCTAGTCATATTGTTTTTTAATATATACCAGAGATTTTGTTTGGTTGACCTTAGTTCAGTTAAGTGGTCGTTCCACCATTGCACTTTCTTTTTTGTGGTGTGTTGTGGGTATGTATGAGGAATGGCTTCATTTGCGGCTGCCATTATTAATTTTCTGAGCTTCGAAGCTTTACTATTTATGTTGTTAGATATGTCATAGTTTCTTATTTTAGAGTTTATCAGGTTATGATATCTTCGCCAATCTGCTTTAGTTACAATGTAACGTGAAATGTGTTTTTTAGTTGCTGGTTGTGTGTTGTCGCCATATGTTATGATTATGGGATAGCGATCGCTTCCGTGCATGTCTTTTAGTGTTTTCCAACCCAGGAAACTAGTAAGGCTAGTAGAAGCTAGTGAAATGTCCAGGTGGGTGAAGGTGGAGTGGGTGGATAGGTTAGCGGGTGCACCGTTGTTGAGGATTGTCAAGTTGGATTGTGTTGTGAGTGTCTCTATAACCTTCCCTCTTGTATTGGTTTTGGAAGATCCCCATAGCTGGCTGTGTGCGTTGAAATCTTCTAAATGAATATTGTGGCTATTGGGCTGATTTACCTCATTTCCAGTTCAGCTTGTGGAATGGGTTGGAATTGTGGAATATATATTGAAATTATTACTATTTTTATATTTAGGTTTATTTCTGTTATGGCTGCTTGTGTGTTTGTGGCGCGGGGAGGGGCTTGTGCTGAATATTTTTCCTGATTAAGATAGCTGCGCCTCCTGTTGCTGTCGGTGACGGTGGGCTTTTTGTTGTTACATAGTTGCTGATTTTAATATCTTCGTTTTTGTGGTGGGTTCCTTGTAAGGCTATGATGTCTGAATTTTCTGTTTTGATGAGGATTTGTAATTCATGTAAGTTATTTTTGAAGCCGTTCAAATTCCATGATTTTGAGTTTCATTGAGGATGATCGTATAACTATCGTTTTAGTACACTAGATATACTAAGCGGAGTTATTTAGAGGTCTTGGTCGAAAGACATCGAGTCTGAGCTATTGTCGATGGTAAGTGTTTCAGTTGATTTTTGGTTTGAGTGGTTAGTTTTGTTGTTAATTTTGCTGCTTTTTGCTTTTAACTCTGCTTTTAGTTTTGATATAGCTCTATGGGATGTGGATTTTGGAAGTATTTTGATTTTAGTGCTTGGAGAGTTAAATGGAGTATTTTTGTGTTCTGGCAGTGTGCATGTGGTAGGGTTTTCACCGTGTGAGGTTGTCGCTATGTCGTCGTATGTTGTTATTGGTCTGTTCGGTTGATTTGTGTGTGCTGTATGGGATGTGTGGGTATGGCTGGTTTGAAGGCAAACAGGTTGGGCTTTGGTGACGGTTTTTTTGTCGACTTTTTGTAGCGTTTTAATAGCTTGTATTTCCCGTTCTGTGATGAAAATATGGCAAATTTTGCTTGTTGATCCATGATGTACGTCTTCCAGAAAGATGTCAACGCAGTTTACGCAGGTTGGTTGAGCATTGCAAGCTTCGTTTGATTCCAGATCTAAATGACCGACTTGCGAACAGTTTTTGCATAGATTTTTGCCTTGACAAAACTTGCTGGTGTGACCGAAACGTAGACAATTGTTGCATTTGGTAGGTAAGGGAATGAAAGTGCGCACTTTTACCCTTTCATACCCGGTGTTTATGAGTTCAGGGAGTTTATGGGAATCGAAGTTAATTATAATCAGACCTGTTTCGATTAGCTCATTCTTTTGTTTTTTCAGTATTTTTTTTTACTTCACTTATGCTTTGTGTTTTTAGCTCTTCGAGTATGTCTGCTTCGTTTATTCCACGCAAATCGTTGCAGTAAATTACTCCTYTGCTTACATTTAGTGGTTTGTGGAATGAGACACTAACTGAGATATTGTTATGCATTGAGGTAAGTTTAAGTAGTTTGTTTGCTTGAGTCGTATTTTTTGTTTTTACAAACAATGTGCCGGCGCGTGTCTTTTTGCAGCTYTCTACTTCACCATCACATGTGTAGTCTATAATTTTTTAATGATAAATGGAGATATTCCATTGAAAGATTCATTGTCCGTTCTAGTTATGATTAGGAATTTGGATTCATTTAAATTTGGAGGGTTTCTTCTCCAAATGTCAGGGGGGTCAAGCATATTGTATGTCAACCAGTGGTTATTTGTGTAGTTTTACGTGTATCGTTTTTGTTATTTTATTTTATTTTCCCTTTTGGGTTAGCGTTTGTTTATCACTTGCTATTGTTTGTCACTTGATAGTTAGCGAAAACCGGTTTTTGTATGTAGCGATGTAGGGCAGACTGCAATTAGCATACACGTCTGTCTACCTTGAGATTCGCGCTAGTACTGAAAATATTGTCTCAAATTAGTCACCTGATAGAAAGCARGTCACAAAACTAAAATAAATTCTTATTTTCCATTTTGAATATACTAACACTTCTCTTCTAGAGATAATCATAGATATTAAACAGCTCTCAGTTTTTATATTTTCGAAGCAATTTTTATTTTTACTGGTAAATACGGATAACGCTTTTGGACTGCGTTATATTTGTTATCGACATGTTTATTTTCATTCAGGTTTTATATACGTCTCTCTTCTTTTTAATGGCTTAGACACCGCTTATGCGATTACAGCCGAGTTAACAACAGCGTCGTTTCTTCTTTTCGCTACGTGGCGCCAAATGAATATTCCAACCGAAGCCAAGTCCTTCTTCATTCGGTCCTTCCAACGGAGTAGAGGTCTTCCTCTTCCTCTATTTCCCTCTAAATAATGTAATGTAACATCTGATTATATTTGTTCGTTTTCAATTGAGATATTTTTGTGACTATCACTAAACTCAAATTAGAGATTTGTCAGTGTATCAAATAACTGAATTGCTTTATATGATTTACAATATTATCAAGATATCTTAACACTTTCTAGACGGCACATTTTGTCTATGTTTCTATGCGGTTATTTTAGGAAGAACTATAAATAACAATACATTTACTTATGTTGAAAGTCGTTAGTCGTTTAGTCGTTTACTAAAATTCCTCTTTTTAAATTTAGCTATCTTTTAGCCTTTTTTTGCATTACAACTTGTTTATTGATTTTATTTCAAATGAAAATGAGAACAAAGACGGTTTCTATTCATATGGATTTTTTCTTATTAAAATTTAATAAATATATATACCATTTCGGTAGCAAATGACGTGACAAATAACTTTTTTTTTATACAATTTTAGGTGAATTTTAGGTGAATTTCCGAAATTTCAAGACCGGAGTTGGGGTTGTAGATGCAATCCGATGTCAAAACAAAAAATTGCATTGGAATCAGGAAGTACTAAGGCAACTTTTCCGCACTATTAGAAATCCCAAATCGAAAAAAGTCCGGAATCGACCCACCCTAATGCATAGTAGTAATAGTTTTCAATTACCAATGATTGAAAAGATTTATTAATTGTGAACTAATAGGCTTAATTCACTTTAAAGGATCGTTTCAATGTGACCCTTCGAAAAATCACAGATTTTCGCTTTTTTTTAAATAAATACGTTCATGACGAATACCAAATGATTTTATTATGTTTATGTATTTATTGGGTAAATAATAGTTAAATAAATTGTTGATATGACACGTAAAAAAGGTTCTGTATGATAACCACAATTGCGGCCGAAATTTTGATCTGAACCAAAAAGTTGAAAAAAATTATTAATCTGTAGGAAAGTCGCTTTCGTGCTATGGAAGATCTCTTCTTTTATTTGAAATTTGACAAAATGGCGGCGGTTTGAACAAAAAGTATTGATATTGGCCTTTTATTCGACAGTTTTTGTAAAAAAACGAAAGCTTTCATAAAAAAAACAATGAACGCTTCCAGTACGTTTTGAAAAACACTATTCGCGAAGAACGTGTTTAGGAAGTAATAATTTGAATTTTGATTTAAAAATTTGAGAGAATATTAACTACAGTGTATAAATTCCGACGGTGCAACAAAAAATTTACTTTTTTCGAAGCTTTCACACTTAGACGATCCCTTAAAGCTGAAAGTTCTAAAGGCAGTTATTTTAATATACCATAAAATCATAAAAATATTTAAATAGTTTCGCGATATATTAGAAGTTCAATATAATATAATTTTTAAATGTAATAAATTTAGGGAGTTTTAATTTAAATGCCCTGTTTAATGCAGTTGCGCACTTTACTTTTTTCACCTTTGTTTTTAGACACTTACCGCTTTCAATTTTTTTTTTAATGAAACCACTCGATTACGTTATAATATACTTTCAATTTTTAATTAGATTTTTTAATTTGTTTACAAATTCGAGCTATGAAATTATTTTGAATAATATTTTAAGCAATATTTCCGAAACAGCGGCGGTGCGTAGGCTTCGTTTGGAAATCAAGACGAGACTGAATCGAATATTCAGCCTAGCAATCGCTGTAATTGCTGGAGAGTTGTCACTACGTTGCTGAGTCCAGTAGCGGGGCGATGCTGTGGCACTTTTGGACGACGCCTGGTTGGTACAACGTGGTGCGGACGCCATTGATGGGGCTCAGGCCGGGTTGCAGTGGTTCGGCGTCGTTCTGTCCGGGCTCTTTGCGTTGCTCTACCTGTGCTTGAGGCAGCTGGCCGACCTACATCGCGTCGTGGGGTCCTGTGTAACAGCGTGTGATGTGGCCTGCCACACGTGTGGCATAAATCGGCAGAAACACACTCCTGCGTCAAATGCGTGTGCGACAGGCAGTTGAGGCAGTGCTCATGTGCCTGGGCAACCCGCTGGCGTTGTGTCGGTGGCAATTCCTTAAAAAGTCCACAGTGCTGTAGTCGATGCTTCCGACGACATAGCGGGCATCGGATGCGACGCGGCTCGACTTGAGCGGATGGCGTTGATGGGGCTGATCGTGAGCAACTACCAGAAGCGGCAGTCGATGGAGTAGCATTGGTTGGGCGGGGCGGAGGAGTTGGCCCAGTACGTGCCACGTTGATTGCCGACCGAACAGTTGGTATGGCATAGTAGGCATGTCCACGTCCATCTTGATCTCTGTAAAAAATTGTATTTGAATATACATGGTAGCATATAAAATGAATGTGTGATTGTGCCACGTTATGTGTATTGACTGGGTCCTCGTATTGACCGACCAGTTTTTTTTTTTTTTTGTAATTTTTATTGTTATTGTTAACGGTTGCGGATTGCGATTTTATTGATTTATGGATTTTATTTTTATTTGTGTTTCGGCATTGTGTTCGGATTATTTAGTATCGGATTTTCGTTATTATCCGCTGTTGGTAGAAAGCATAATTTAACCAGCATTCTGGTGAGTATTCCGTTTTGAGTACGGAGATCAACTACCCGGATGTGACCGTCTGAGCCGTAATGGAGCTTTTCTATACGACCAAGTCGCCACTCGGTAGGTAAGAGACAATCGTCGTTAATAAGTACACAATCTCCAAGCTTTGGCGCATTTTCTGATGTTTTCCATCGATACCTCTTGTGGAGGTCCTTTAAATAGTCTTCTTTCCATCTGCGACTAAAATTATGATGGAGAATTTTAATTCTCTCTCATCGATTTAATAAGGATAGCGACTCCACGCCTGGCTCAGGTGTGGCCAGAATGGGTGCTCCTTTGAGAAAGTGCCCTGGAGTTAGGGCTGTGAGATCTGAGGGATCTTGCGAGAGTGTTGTTAGTGGCCGTGAATTGAGAACGGCTTCAATGCGAATTAATAGTGTTGTAAATCTTCGTAATTAAATTTGTAGTTTCCAGCTACCTTTTTTAAGTGGGATTTGAAGCTTTTTACAGCTGATTCCCATAAACCGCCCATATGAGGAGCTCTCGCGGGGATGAATTGCCAATTAATGCCTTGGGGGGCAGTACAAAGCTCGAGGTGCACTGCTTTTGTCGTAAAACAGACAAAGACAGCCACRTAGCCTTTCATTAGTGTAGGAGACCTTAGCATGGACGCCTTTATCTGAAAAGGCCCAGCAAAATCAACACCTGTAATGGTGAAAGGCAGAGCGAAGTTGCAGCGTTCCGGTGGAAGTGCTGCCATAATCTGCGTCCTCACCTTCTGTTTATGCATAGTGCAGATCTTGCACATGAAAATGCACTTTTTTATTTGAGGCTTAAGTTGGGGAATATAGAACTCTTGGCGGATTATATGTTGCATTAGGCGATGTTCCGCGTGCAACATTAATATGTGTATATACTTGAGTAGCAATGTTGCAAGTCGAGGCTTCTCTGGTATTATTAGAGGATGGCGTTCGTTATATGTCAGACTTGAGTTAGCAAGCCGACCATTAGCACGGAGCAGACCTTTCGTATCCAGAAATGGATTTAATACTAAGAGTGAGCTCTTTTTGTCAATCGGCTTCGATTCTCTTAGTAGGGACATCTCGCAGCTGAAGTGGCGCGTTTGAGTAGATGGGATAAGAGCGACCTTTGCTTTTTGTTAGTCTAGGTGCGTCACTGTATCGCCTTGGGGATATACTGTGCGTATTCCCTTAATTCTAAGTTTGAGTCGCTCTATGAATTTGACCATGTAAGCGATTACCCTGAGGGCTCGAGGGTATGGTGAAAATCGCTCAAGGATGTCAGTATCATCCAATCTTGTGTGAAAAGAGTCGATTTTTCGACTTTCGGGAGCAATTATATTGCGTGTGGGCGATCGTGGCCAAAAATCGGGGGATTCTATTAACCCTCGAGGTCCATTCCACCAAAGAGTGGTGGTTGCAAGATACAGAGGCTTGCACCCCCTTGTACCTAGGTCGGCAGGATTGTCAGCACTGGCCACGTGCCGCCTAGTAGCTGATCCCACTAGGTCAAGAATTTGAGACGTTCGATTGGAAATATACGTCTTCCATGCATGGGGAGATTTTTCTAACCAGGCTAATACAATTTCGGAATCAGACCAGAGATACACTTTATATTTGGTCATATTTAGATGCGCTTGCACAATGGATACTACTTTGGCTAGTAGTAGCGCACCGCATGGCAGACTTATCGTTTTTAGCGGAGCCACCTTTGCCTTGGCTACCAATAGGTGACTGGTGGTCGCTGTGTCAGATTGTGTGCGCACATAGATGGTGGCACAATATGCCTTTTCAGAGGCATCACAGAAGCCATGTAGTTCGACTTTGTGCTCTGGGGCATAATTTATCCATCGTGGGATTTGTATCTGTGAGATATCATTCAGATTACCCGCGAACTGAGACCAGTGCGCTTATGTCACTTGTGCTACTGACTCGTATGCTTGTGGAAGACTGTGGCTTCCAGACAGAATATCGTCTACATACGTTTGTGTTTTCAACACTTGTGTTGCCAGAGGAAATTCTGACTTTGTGTCTTCTGCCAGTTCGTGGAGTGTACGAATGGCGAGGTATGGGGCACAGTTCACGCCAAAGGTAACTGTTCTTAATTTAAAGTCGCGTAGTGGACTATTGGGAGCTTTTCGGTAATTAATTCGCTGAAAATCTTGATCATGCTTATGTACGACTACTTGTCGATACATTTTCTCAACATCCCCATCGAAAACGTATTTGTATACACGCCAATATGAGGAGCATTAAATCTGGCTGAAGCGTGGGTCCCGTAAATAAAATGTCATTTAGGGAATTCCCCGAACTTGATGATTTTGATGCATTAAAGAAAACTCTTACCTTTGTGGTTTTTTTGTCTGGTTTTATTACCGCATGATGTGGCAGGTAAACTGAATAGTATTTACCTTTTATAATTTTTTCGCCATTCTTCTAAAGCCCTATCGTATTCTGGTTTTAGCTCGCCTTTTTTAAGTAGGTTTTTTTTCATACTTAAAAATTGTTGGATAGCAGAGGTACGAGAATGACCTAAGTCGAGTGTGTGGGGAAATTCTGGCTTTAGTGATAGTCGTACGACGTACCGGCCATTATATAATCGAGTAGCTGTAGATTTGTAAAAATCCTCACAATATCGATCTTCTGAGGTTGTGATTGATATGGGGGGGAGTTCTTCAAATTCCCAAAATTTCTTCAGTTCGGCATTGAGGTACTCGTTTGAGATTTCCTCAACTTCGGTTGTCATTGTTGAGACTGGTTCCGCAACTAGGCCGCTTGGGACCCATTCGAAAATGGTATTTTGCGCCAGTAGTGATTTTGTAATTTTCTCAACACCTTCAAGAATAATTTTTGGGTATGAGATCGCTGCCTAATAGAAGATCTATTTGAGCGGGGGTATTGCAGTTTGGGTCTGCTAGCTTTAGGTGTGAAACCTTTTGCCAATGCTTACTATTTATATAACAGCTTGGTAGCATATTGGTTAATAGCGGTAAGACAATAGCTTCTGCTTGTATGCGCTTATCCGCTTTGGGGGAAA
>NW_017537353.1:36056-37274 GCF_001853355.1 Bactrocera latifrons
TTTAACGGAAATCAACCGTAAATCAAACAGTTTGGTAGCAACCGTTCTATTAAAGCATACAGTTTATTAAGAGATGAACTGTAACTTGCAACATACATACATATATGCCAATAAATACAAATTCTATAAGAATAAATGGAGAGTTAACTTTTATTATTTTTGAAAATTATTAATTATTAAATTATGTTATATAAGCTTCGCGCCCGTTTATATTGAGTTAATTTCCGCGCCCGTTTTTTTTGGATTTTTAATGTAACGGTACGGAACCGTGTCGTACCTTCCGTTTTCAACTGTATCAATATGTATGTATTTGTCAGTGCACTTTATTTTTTTTTTTTGTATATACGTAGATATGTATTTGTCACTGCACTTTAGTTTCACTTGTAACAATTTTGGTATATGTGATTATGTCACAGAATTAAAAAAAAATTTTTTTCTCCATAGCGCCGTTCTTTATGGCTCGAAGGACCAATGTTTAAAGCAGTTGCGCACTTCACTTTTTTCACCTTTGTTTGTAGTCACTTACCGCTTTCACTTTTCGTTTAAATGAAACCACTCGATTACGTTATAATATACTTTAAATTTTTAATTAGATTTTTTAATTTGTTTACAAATTCGAGCTATTAAATTATTTTGAATAATATTTTAAGCAATATTTCCGAAACTGCAAAATCTGTGCGGATGGTTGAAAAGGCGCGAGGATCGAGGATCGTTTGCAAATCAAGACGAGACTGACTCAAACTTTTTGTTGACCCTTTTTGCCATTATGGTATGTGTTTGCGTGTATGGATGAGGTTAATGTGTGGGTCCTGTGGAATGTGGGTTCTGTGGGTGTGGTGTATTGGTGGCGGTGGTGTATTAGTGTAGTGGCGTTGGGGGGACGGCTTATCTCATTTAGCCATGCCCAAAAAGCATTATTTTGCCCGATCTGGCTATAGTGGAAAATGATATGCATCCCTTTATCCCTGGTTAGCACTGGATTTTTAAATGAACTTATTAAGCTAATAAAAAAAAAAAACAAAATTAAATTAAAATGTGAGCTTGTTTCAATGTTTAAAGTGTATATTTGCATAAACGAAGTGAAACAAGTAAGGAAGGGCTAAGTTCGGGTGTCACCGAACATTTTATACTCTCGCATGACAAAGTGATAATCGAGAATTCAGGCGTGGTTGTGAACCGACTTCACCCATATTTGGTACATGTCATCAGGGTGTTAAG
>NW_017537353.1:37734-43629 GCF_001853355.1 Bactrocera latifrons
CCTATATCTAACTCCTTTAGTTTTAGGACTTACAAACAACCGTTATGTGAACAAAACTATAATACTCTCTTTAGCAACTTTGTTGCGAGAGTATAATAATCGGCAAACCAGTTTCAATAAGCATCACATCAAAATTGAACGCCTACGACAAGTGACGAGGGGTCCACATCTGTCGGCTCATACTGAGATTGTAAACTTCAATTTTCCTCCCTTTGATAATAATTGAAACTGTTTTTTCGGCCTTCAGCGTTTGATGTCCCTGGTACCTCTTTGGCTGTTTTCCAATTTCTTCATGATTTCAGTTGACTTATACGCAAAACTAGCAGCGAAAATGTATGTTCCGTGATTCGCATCCACCTCTTGAGCGAGAGCCAACGCATGTTGCTGAGTTTTGTTGCAAAAAGTATATCACATAAGGCCTTCCTGAGCCCTGAAATAAAAACTCTCCAAAGCATTTTTTCGATACTTTTGAATTATTGCTTCTGCAATATTCTACCTCGTCGTAAAATTCCAAAACAGTAGAAGAGCCTTGCCTGAGAGTGGATTATTCTTGCTCTATTAGGTATATAGGTCGTTCATCAGAGTATGTGAAATCCAGATGCGCTATAATGGCGTCAAAATTTAGTATTGTACAGAATGAGGATAATAGTGCACCGGCAGAACCGCTAATTTTGTTTCGTACAATGGTAACGGCTTGATAGTGGCGTGAGGTACTATGAAGATGAAATATTCAATACGCGTTGTGCGCCGCCTCACGCCAAGAAACAGAACATTCGGGCTGTCCCGAATATTCTGACAATTTCTTTACTTCATCTCCTCACAGGTCCTTTATGATATTATCTGAATCCTTTCGTATCTTTCAACTATTGGTTTTTCAGTAAAATTTACGATTTGATGTTGCATAGGCCTAAACTTCTCGAGTTTTCTTCTCTGTATACCTAACGTAGCAGATACGGCCACGTTTACAACTTGTGATAGCTGGGATTCATTCATTTTAAATTTCGAAGCTAGAATGTAAATCAGTAAGGTTCATATACCGGGCACACAAACACTTATATCATCTTTGGTTTCCGTTGGTTTATGGCTGTATTTTGTTAGTTGCTATATTATAGTTTGACTAATTGGTAGTGGTATCATTGATTAATAGTTTTGATACCTGGCTGTTTCCCGTTTCTTACAGCAGTGATACTTGATGGTTTGGCTAATTGGTAGTTGATAGTTTTGGTTCTTGGCCGTTTTCCGTTGGCTAACATCTTTCCGTTGAGCTCCACGTTGGGCGCCAGTAAATAAATTATAGGGTTATATATATCAAAGTGATCAGGGTGACGAGTTGAGTTGAAATCGGATGTCTGTCTGTCCGTCCGTCCCTGCAAGCTGTAACTTGAGTAAAAATTGAGATATCATGATGAAACTTGGTACACGTATTTCTTGGCTCCATAAGAAGGTTAAGTTCGAAGATGGGCAAAATCGGCCCACTGCCACGCCCACAAAATGGCGGAAACCGAAWAMYTWTAAAGTGTCATAACTAAGCCATAAATAAAGATAWTAAAATGAAATTTGGCACAAAGGATCSCAYTAGGGAGGGGCATATTTGGACGTAATTTTTTTGGAAAAGTGGGCGTGGCCCCGCCCCCTACTAAYTTYTWTGTACATATCYCGAAAACGACTATAGCTATGTCAACCAAACTGTATAGAGTCGTTTCTTTAAGGCATTTCCATATACAGTTCAAAAATGTAAGAAATCGGATAATAACCACGCCCACCTCCCATACAAAGGTTATGTTGAAAATCACTAAAAGTGCCTTAACCGACTAACAAAACACGTCAGAAACACTAAATTTTACGAAAGAAATGTCAGAAGGAAGCTGCATCCATGCTTTTTTTAAAAATTGAAAATGAGCGTGGCGTCGCCCACTTATGGACCAAAAACCATATCTCAGGAAGTACTCAACCGATTTCAATGAAATTCGGTACATAATATTTTCTTAACACCCTGATGACATGTACCAAATATGGGTGAAGTCGGTTGACAACCACGCCTGAAATCTCGATTATCACTTTATCATGCGAGAGTATAAAATGTTCAGTGACTCCCGAACTTAACCCTTCCTTGTTTTAACATACTCCTCTTCCAGAGAAGCTTTCCTACCACTGCATACTTCAATCATATGTTCTTATATATTTTTGCTATTTTTACTTCTCCTTATTTGCCTAACATTCAAGGTTAAGCAGTAGGAATCATTCACCTCAATGCAGTTAACAATTGTATTTGCATTGTGTTTGCTTGCGTTTGCTCTGTACACTTTACTAGCGACATGTTTCGCTCACGCAATTACACGTATGTTTGTTTGTGCACATTAGTTAATCCTATTTAGCATGTAGCCAGTTTAATATGTAAGCAGCATATTACAACGCTGCATTCCTATTTTTACATTTCTCTTTTATAACTAAATTATATATGAAGAGGCAATAGCGTTAAGTAGGTACTTAGTTTTATGAACTGTTAGAAGTACATAACATACATATGTATATTTGAATTAGTACAAAGCGGAATTATGTACATATTTAGCGGTATCGAAATATTGTATACAATAATATTTAAGTAGAAGATTTGTGCAAATAAAGTTAGTCTAATACCTGAACACCTTACAGTGACGTTACTCGTCCCTTTGCTGCAATTTCGCTGATACTCTTCGCTGTTTCGTAAATTTGCGCGGTTATAAAAAAAAGCTGTATAGCCCTACATTTTTTTGGCGCCCAAGGTGGGGCACGAGTAAGTTGTTTTCGTTGTTCGCATATCTTTTCGGAATTTGGCGGTCAGTATTAGACTGCATCGTGGGACATCATCATCAGTGGATCTTCACCATTGGACATCTTTACCATTGGACACGTCAGCATCGCTGGCACACAGCACAGCACATCTACTTGTCGCCGCTACGTTTTGCTAGTACCACTTCGTCCAAGTGATATTCGCATATTTGTTGCGTCGCATATATACAATATTAATCTCGTTGATAACTTTTTGCAATAAATTAACTAACTATTTATTACCTAACTACTCACTAAAAGGGTAATTATAATTAATTGAAATAATTTTGAAGTCAATATAAAGCAGATAGAATCCCGTTCTACAATGTCTCTGGACGAACTAAAACAACAACGCACCACAGCACCAAGAAAAATATCACACGTATTAAAAATATCATCGATGCTAGCTTAAGACCAGGTGGAAAGGTTCTTTCAGTGGCGGAATACAAATGTCGTTTAGGCATCCTGGAGTCATACTTCAAGCAGATTCTCTCAATTCAAACGGACATCGAAAGATTGGATGCTGAGGACGGAGGACGTGCTGACCTGGAAGAACTTTACATAACGACTAATTTGGTTATCCAATCGCAACTGGCAGAAGATAACAACGTTTCATTTTCGGATACAACTTGCGTGGTACAATCAAGTTCAATACTTCCACCACTTAAGCTTCAAAATTATCAAAATTTTATTACATCGTTCAAACAAATAATTGATCACGAGTTCAATTTTACAAATATTGAAATATTCAACCATTTACGAAATTGTCTGCAAGGTCAAGCCTTCGAAACTGTAAATGCGTTTCAGGTTACAAATGGAAACTACCCAAACGATTGAAGGTACGTTATGACAACAAAACACTAATTTTCTTGGAAGGAATAAATTCGCTATTTGATTTACCAGCAGTTGTGAAACCAAATGGCATTCAGCTAAGAAGTTTGATTGATAAAGCTTCTGCTATTTATGGTTCTTTGACATCACTGGGTAGTGACAGGCACATTTCTCAAGCAATGCTAGTTTATCCAATATTGCAGAAATCTGATGAACAGAGCAACAAAAGGTGGAAGGAGTCGCTAGATTTCAGAACGCTGCCGTCATGGGAAGATTTGGAAAGGCACTGTCAGTATCTGGAGTCACTCGACAACCCGCATGGTAGTACTTCGACAGCTCAAGGTTTCAACAAATACTCCACTCCGAAATCAAGGGGTCAACCAAAAGGTTACACATTTTCCTGCTCTTCCATATCGTAGCAATTCTGTTTTAACAACAACCACAGGTTTTTTATTTGTGAACGGTTTAAGTCGCTAAACATAACTCAACGTTTCGATCATGCAAAGAAAATTGGACTTTGCATGAATTTCTTATCAAAGGGACATCAAGTACCCAATTGTTCATCATCCCACAGGTTCAAGGTTTGTACACGACAACACCATAGTTTACTTCACCGCGGTTCACCTCCAGGCCAACCAACAGCTACTCAACTATTTCCTACACAGGACGCAGCCGTACATACACATATGAATAATTCATCGTTGGATAATATAATCCTCTTAACAGTAAAAATTTTCGTTCGTGATTCAATGGGGAGCTATAGATTGGGTACAGCGCTGCTAGATTCCTCTTCGCAAGTCAATTTCATCACATATGTTTTTTCACAAAGGTTGCTGCTGCCAAGAAACAAATATAACATAGAAATTCAAAGCATCGGTTTGTTATCAACAAATATTAAATCGTTTCGGGACGCTATAATATCGGCAATATAACTTAACCATCTCGTTTATTTTTAGCCAAAGAATCTTTAAATGCCAAATTGGAAAGGTTGTGGAAATTGGAAGAAGTTACTACCATTCCAGAGCCTTGGAGTCGTGAACAACAGATTTGCGATCATTTATACAATCCAACCGCGTCAAGAAGACCTTGCGGTAGAATAGTTGTCAAACTCCCTTTCAAGGATGATCCGACGTGCTTGGGAGAGTCATACACTACGGCATTGCGACGATTCAATGCACAAGAACGTCGGTTAGCTAAATCACCACAAATGACAGCGCAGTACGTTGAATTTATGAACGACTACGAAAGCCTGGGTCATATGAGCATTGCATAGAATCCACATCTGAGCGAACCGTATTATTTTATACCATATCATTTCGTTTTTAAACCAACAAGTACAACAACAAAGCTTCGAGTCGTATTTGACGCCTCCTGTCGAACTACATCCCAAAAATCACTAAACAATATTCAGATGGTTGGTCCAACAATTCTTCTTCTTCGTTTCCGATTTAATAGGTTTGCACTCACGGCGGATATAGTCAGGATGTATCGACAAGTATTAATGCACGAAGATGATCGAAAGTTGCAACACTTTCTGTGGAGGAGTTCACCGACTGAGGACATTCGGACATACCAACTAAATACTGTAACGTACGGAATGGCTGCTGCACCATATTTTGCTATACGGAGTTTGTTGTACCTAGCTGAACAGCATTCAGGACAATTCTCAATTGGCGCAAAGATCGTGAAGTCATCACTTTACGTAAACGACTTACTGTGTGTGCTGACAGTCTAACCGGACTTTCACAGATAAAGCAAGAGGTAACACAACGGTTAGAGTTAGGAAAGTTTAAATTAACAAAGTGGCATTCTAATCATCATCGATTCAGAGAAGACGACTCTTTAAAGGATCTAAACGTAGATTCATCTATCACTAACGCTCTTGGACTAAAATGGAACCAAAATCTTGATTGTTTTATTTTTTCATTTGAAGCACTGGTCGTCTTACAAAACGTTCCATCCTCTCTATTGCATCGTCACTTTACGACCCACTTGGTATTTTGGTTCCTGTTATTATAGCTTCAAAAATTTTGTTGCAACAAATAAGGCTGCTAAAGCTGTATTGGGATGAATCTGTGCCACAGAACATTGAATGGGCTTGGAAAAACTTTCTGAATTCCTTATCGGATCTTTCATTAATCAAGGTGCCTAGGTTTTGTTTTTCGGCAGATATGGAGTCTCTTCAGATACATGGATTTTGTGACGCATCGATGCGTGCATATGGCTGCGCAATTTATACTCGTTTTATCAACAAAT
>NW_017537353.1:43739-47015 GCF_001853355.1 Bactrocera latifrons
TTAACAAAAATCAAACCAACAATTTCTCATAAATCTTTTAATATTTTTCTTTGGACAGACTCACAAATAGTCTTACATTGGCTGAAGATGTATTCTGCAACACTTTCGACCTTTGTTGGTAATCGAATTTCGGAAATCCGGGACTTAAAAAAGGTGCCCATTGGAGACATGTACCAACTCATTGTAACCCGGCGGATGTTGCGTCTAGAGGATGTACCGTAAAGGAACTTGTTGATTCAATATGGTACACTAAACCGGGGTCTCTATACGAAAACTCAAATAAATGACCAAACGACAACTGCAATGATATCGAAATGGAAGTTGTCGAAAAAGAGAAGCGAAACTCTGTATTCAAAGCAATCGTTAGCACCAATTACATTTTGGAAATCGTGAATCGGCGAAGTAACTACTCTAGCAGTCTTCGATTAATAGCTTGGATGTTCCGTTTCATCAATATTTGTCGACATAATACAAAACTTGATGAATCATCAACTCTCCCACCACAAGAGTTGCATCACGCCTTACTTTGCACAATTTGGAACATTCAACATATACATTTCGCTAATGACATTCATCTTTTACAGAAAGGTCTCACGACAAATTTTCCATTGCGTTATTTAAATCCGTTAGAGTATACCGAAGGAATTCAAATACTCAAAGTTGGCGGTCGATAGGAATCAGCAGATATTCCAGAAGAAAGGAAGCACCCAATGCTGTTGCCAAGCAAATGCGAATTCATTATACATTACACTCGCCACCTGCATCGGAAACACTACCATGCAGGACCAAAGGCACTAGCACTAATAAGACTTCAGTTTGGATAGTCAATGCACGCGATTTAGCAAGACGTATCGTCAGATCGTGCACGCATTGTATACGTTACAAGCCAAAGCTGATGAATCAGGTAATGGGACAGTTACTTGTCGAGCGATTGACTCAATCTCGCCCCTTTTCGCGTTGCGGTATTGAGTTCTGTGGACCAGTCAACGTATATTTGCGTATTCGAGGTAAAACACCTTATAAGTCGTACATAGCGATCTTTTATTGTCTAGCGACAAAGGCGGTTCACATCGAACTTGTATCGGACCTAACCACGTACCCGTTTTTAGCATCATTGAAGCGGATGATTGGAAGGAGAGGGCTACCCTCAGACATCTTTTGCGACAACGCAACAAATTTTGTGGGCACTCCCATAGCGAAGGCTGTCAGCTGAAATAAGCAGCTTAAACAGATGGAATCAAGTCACCAGCATTAAACAGACGATTTGGAACAGGTGGTCAAATGATTATATCAACGAACTTCAAATACGATCAAAGTGGTATTCGTTACAGCCAAACATCAACAACAACACAATGGTTATCATCCATGAAGATAACTTACCCACACAAAAATGGCCTATTGGAAGGGTTATAAACTTAATTCCAAGGAAGGACTTTAAAACACGTGTGGTGGACATTCGAACAACAAAGGGAATCATTCGGCGACCAATTCACAAGCTAGCACTACTACCTGTTTGAAATGCCTTTCAACGGGGCCGGGATGTTGGGTCACCGATTAAAAACCACTACATACTTCAACCATATGCTCTTATATATTTTTGATATTTCTACTTCTTCTTATGCCTAACATTCAAGGTTAAGCAGTAGGAGTCATTCACCTCAATGCAGTTAACAATTGTATTTGCATTGTGTTTGCTTGCGTTTGCTCTGTACACTTTACTAGCCATATGTTTCGCTCACGCAATTACACGTATGTTTGTTTGTGCACATTAGTTAATCCTATTTAGCATGTAGTCAGTTTAATATTTAAGCAGCATATTACAAAGCTGCATTCCCATTTTTACATTCCTCTTTAATAACTAAATTATATATGAAGAAGCAATAGCGTTTTATGAACTGTTAGAAGTACATAACATACATATGTATATGTGAATTAATACAAAGCGGAATTATGTACATATTTAGCGGTATCGAAATATTGTATAGAATATTATTTAAGGAGAAGAATTGTGCAAATAAAGTTAGTCTAATACCTGATCACCTTACTGTGACGTTACTCGTCCCTTTGCTACAATTTCGCTGTTTCGTAAATTTGCGCTGTTATAAAAAAAAGCTTTAAAGCCCTACACCCCATTTATACCGAAATTCGTTGTCAGTCTCCGACCGACAAGGTAATCAGAATCGTGGCAAGAGTTGAGACTTTTTAGGAAAGAAAAAGACGAGGACGTGGCAGTAGTGTGATTTCGGCAAAAATGTAGCACAAGGTTGTCAAAAATATATAATGTACTAAATTTTGTTCAAATTGGTCCGGTAGTGGCTAAAGTATGAAATCTCACATATAATCAGTGCTGCCAACTCAGGGGTTTTACCACTAAAACTAGTGGTTTTACTTTCCCTCTAATGGGCAAAAAACTTTTTTAGTGGCTGGTGGTTTTTTAGTGGTAAACAGTGTTACCAACATAGTGGATTTTCCACTTTATCTGGTGGTTTAGGCATGCCTTACAGCGACATTTTTTTGGTTTTAGTGGCTAGTGGATTTTATAGTGGATTAGATTGTTCCAGTTAGTGGTAATTTACGTAATTTAACCGCTAGTGTGATTCATAAAATGTTCTGTATACGTTATAGAATAATGGCCCGGAACTTCAAACATGGTTTAAGTTTTGGATGTAGGCAACATTGCTCAAATCAAATCTGTCGGGTCGGGGATTCCCTGATTATTGTCTACAAACGTCTTGAAAAAAAAACGATTATGAACGTTACTTTTACGGTCATTGGGTTAAGCTAAGTTTGATTTAATTCGCGAAAAGCACCTTCTATTGGTTATTTTATTTAAAAATATACACAGTCAAATCAGTTCAGTTCAGTGAGTAAAGAAAACTAAACAAACAGTACAGTACAGTTTGCTATTATTATGATAGAGGATACGTACTTCTTAATCTTACTTGAATGAAAACTGATTTCATAGTAGGTATTTAATTAATTACACCTAAGCCACAGTATATCCAAAAGTTTCGTGAGTTTTCGCTATGTTTAACAAAACTGAAGGACTGGTTGCAAGTAACGGCCCTAATGCGTTCCAACGGGCGAAGTAAAGAACGTAGTTAGGCTGTTCACGATAAGGTGGTTATCGGGTTATGTGATTAAGTAAACAACAACAAAATGCGGTATGACAAAATAACCAACTTTGACCAACCCAGACCCTTGTTTACAGATTATGTGGTTGTTTGCTTATTTCCAGTGTTAGAAAGTCGTTGGAGTTTTACTAAATGGCAGCAC
>NW_017537353.1:47300-56254 GCF_001853355.1 Bactrocera latifrons
GTAAAAATAAGCATATAACCATACAATATGGGATGTTCACGGATCATAGAGGTTATTTTTAATCTAATAACCACATAACAACCACCTTACCGTGAACAGCCTAAGTGATTTTACTATAGCGAGTTTCCAGCTATGTACTTATATAACACTACGCTTAAGCACACGACATTTCACAAGTATCGCTCATGAATAAGTAATGTTTTGTGTCACACTGTAATTTCTAGTGGAATTCTGGTGGTTTGAGAGAATTAAAGTTGGCAACACTGCATATAATTTTTCAATGACATGAAGCTTTTTTTCATATCGAATCATGTATAGATTTCTGCTTTAATATAAATAAATGTTAAAATAATAATATATGAATATTTTGAGAACATTTGCACAAATATAAAAATAAATGCAAGCACATCTTTATGTGAAAGATACACACGTTAGAGTTCTTAAATGCATATACATACATCCAAGTATATTTATATCGCATAAAAGTTATTATTTTTCGTGTAGGAGTTTGTTTTTTTTTTTTTTACATCATCGGATACATGTAGGATTTTTTACGATAAGGTTTGTCGAAAGCAAGTTATCAAAGTTGTATGGATGAGGGTGAGGTGGAAATATATATACACTCCATTGTCCTGACATTAACTGTCCCACCTGCCTTGGCAAGACTAAGGTTGAAACATCTCAGCGGTCTTATCTTCGGTGAACCAGGAACCAATAAATTATCCGGAATTTATAAATAAAAATTTTTCAAATATCATCCAATTTTATTTTACGCTTCTCCCAATCGTCAAAACATTTTGTTATAGGCACTTTCCGGGATGGCCTTCAACTCTCGCGTCGAAATTGTTTTGATATCTTTAATTGAGTCGACGTGTTTTCCCCGAAGTGGTTATTTCGGTGTGAAGAAAGGTAAAAGTGACGTGGAGCCAAATAAGGGAGATTTGGTAGTTGTTCTGTGATATTTGTTAAGTGATTGGAGGATGGAGTCATGCGTGTAGAAGTTCACGCAAGTGAGGAAAGTTCTCTGATCGCCATTCACTTGGGAGTGGCCAGAAACGATTCTTTTACGTATGACTCAAGCAGCTCACGACTTCCGGTCTTTGACCAAGGATCGCCATTCACTTGGGAGTGGCCAGAAACGATTCTTTTACGTATGACTCAAGCAGCTCACGACTTCCGGTCTTTGACCAAGTATCATCTGGGTAGCCTAAGAACATCCGTTTGAAGGCGAGCTAAAGAGAGAAGGCGAAATATCCCCTAAGTAGGGTTGTGCGCTGGGCTTGGGACCCGCCACGTAAAAAAACACCCCCAATGAAAAATTCACAACAGCCTCGGATGAGAGACCCCCCTTTTGATGACGACCATGTCAAACGAATTAAGGACTATGATTTGAGGGCATGCACCTGGAATGGCCGGTCCCTTAATTGGGAAGGTGCCGCTGCCCAGCTGGTTGATGACCTCGTGAAAATAAATTCTGACATCACCGCCGTCCAAGAAATGCAATGGACGGGACAAGGACAGACACGAGTAGACACGAACCAAACACAAGGAAGGTTCGACGTCGAGAAGCTGCAATCACAACAGACAGCCGAACGATTTTCTACTCGGCTTGCACTCCTGCTCTCTGAGAGCATTCGTCAACAACTTGGTATAAGGGAACTGTGGGACGGCATATCAAACTCCTTACGTACAGCTGCAACCGAAACCATAGGTTTTCGAAAAGTGCAAAAGAACAGCTGGTACGACGAGGAGTGCCGTGTTGCGGCGGAGAGAAAACAGGCTGCCTACCTYGCAACGTTACGATCKACMAMAACACGTGCGGGATGGGATAGATACCGAGAGTTGAAGAGGGAAGCGAGACGCATTTACAGACAGAAAAAGAAAGAGGCGGAAATACGTGAGTACGAAGAGCTTGATAAGCTGGCCGACAGGGGTAATGCTCGAAAATTCTTCGCAAAAATGCGGCGGCTTACAGAAGGTTTCAAGACCGGAGAATACTCCTGTAGAACCCCCAAAGGTGACGGCCGAGCTATTCAAACAAAATATGGTCGGACGGAAGCATGCCCAACGATTGGAATTTAAGTGTGCTCTGCCCAATCCACAAAAAAGGAGACCCCACAATCTGCGCCAATTACCGTGGGATAAGCCTCCTCAATATTGCATATAAGGTTCTATCGAGCGTATTGTGTGAAAGATTAAAGCCCACCGTCAACTGATCGAACCTTATCAGTGTGGCTTCAGACCTGGAAAATCAACAACTGACCAGATATTCACCATGCGCCAAATCTTGGAAAAGACCCGTGAAAGGAGAATCGACACTCACCACCTCTTCGTCGATTTTAGAGCTGCTTTCGACAGCACGAAAAGGAGCTGCCTTTATGCCGCGATGTCTGAATTTGGTATCCCCGCAAAACTAATACGGATATGCAAACTGACGTTGAGCAACACCAAAAGCTCCGTCAGAATCGGGAAGAACCTCTCCGAGCCGGTCGATACCAAACGAGGTTTCAGACAAACTCCCTATAGTGCGACTTCTTCAACCTACTTTTGGAGAAAATAAGTAGAGCTGCAGAACTAAATAGAGAAGGTACAATCTTCTATAAGAGTGTACAGCTGCCTCAACACCCGCGCCATTAGTTCTGCTTTTTCCAGAATGAATAAGGCAGCAACACAAATGGGTCTGGCAGTGAACGAGGGCAAGACGAAATATTTCCTGTCATCAAACAAACAGTCGTCGCACTCGCGACTAGGCACTCACGTCACTGTTGACAGTCATAACTTTGAAGTCGTAGATAATTTCGTCTATTTTGGAACCAGCATAAACACCAGCAATAATGTCAGCCTGGAAATCCAACGCAGAATAACTCTTGCCAACAGGTGCTACTTCGGACAGAGTGGACAATTGAGAAGCAAAGTCCTCTCTCGACAAACAAAAGCCAAACTCTATAAGTCACTCATAATTCCCGTCCTGCTATATGGTGCAGAGGCTTGGACGATGTCAACAACAGATGAGTCGACGTTGCGAGTTTTCGAGAGAAAAGTTCTTCGAAAGATTTATGGTCCTTTGCGCGTAGGCCACGGCGAGTATCGCATTCGATGGAACGATGAGCTGTACGAGATATACGGCGACATTGACATAGTTCAGCGAATTAAAAGACAGCGGCTAAGCTGGCTAGGTCATGTTGTCCGAATAGACGAAAACACTCCAGCTCTGAAAGTATTCGGCGCTGTACCCGCCGGGGGAAGCAGAGGAAGAGGAAGACCTCCACTCCGTTGGAAGGACCAGGTGGAGAAGGACCTGGCTACGCTAGGAATATCCAATTGGCGCCACTTAGCGAAAAGAAGAAACGACTGGCGCGCTGTTGTTAACTCGGCTATAATCGCGTAAGCGGTGTCTACGCCAATTAAGAAGAAGAATAAGATTGGCCAACACAAATGCGTAAAATTTTTTTGTAAAATTCGACAAACACTACTGAGGTCGACTGACATAAACAGCTGCTATAAGCACACTTATTGACAGATCGCGCTAATTTTTGGCATCATAATTAAGGACAGTTATACCAACCAAAAAAAAACTTCTATACAAACAGAAGATGAGAGGGGGAAGGAAGAATTAACGATACTTTCTGGACAGAATGTAGATGAAAATGACATTAACTGTCCCACCAAATTTTGTTAAAGGTTCAAAGCGTTGTGTCCTGTTCCCTGTTATTAACGGACCCTCAACCAAACATAACATGGGACAAATTTGTAGAAATACAATTAATACTCTAAATCACTCGTTCACCGCAGTCTCAATTCAAACTTTTAATATTATTTCATCTGCTTTAATTTCAAATACGGCCATGGAATCTTTTCCTGCAAGAGATTGTAAGTTTGTAATAATGCGAAAAGAAAGAAATAATGCATTCGATTTATGACTTCCAAGCATCAATCAAATATAGTAAAATTCCTCCATTCTTAAACATTAGAAATTTTCAGTTAATTTTTTCACGTTTAAAAGTCGAACAAGCAAAGCAAGCCAACTTTGGTTCAGTCTTCCTTGTGCTACATACAATATCCACGGATATGCTGGTTGCGACATAACTGTGATAATCATGCAATCGCATTATTAGCGTTTTTTGCGCCGTATTCGACGTGTTCGGACCGAATATCGCTAAAATGAAAGTTGGCGTTTATTGCGCGATAAAGCGCCGTCTCCTCGATAGACACTTCTGACCGATTATTTGACCAAAAATCACATTTTTACCATTAACCCCTCCCGTATTCACCTGATATGACACCGTGAGACTTCTCCCTTTTCGGAAATCTGGAAGTCTTCCATGCATGCCAACTCACGTTTAATATCTTCAATTGACTCAAAATGGCTTCTTCGAAGCGGCCGTTTGAGTTTGCTGAATAGCCGCAAATCACATAGAGCTAAATCAGACGAATACAGTGGTTGCGGATAATATTGATTGAAAATTTTGCGAAAAACTTACGAAGAATCATTCCAGTATGCGAAAATTTAGGGACTTTTTAGGCTCAAATGGTTTTCGGCACCATAAATTTGATTCCGCTCTTCGTAAAAACTGCCAAATCCACTACTTCAGAAAAACAAGCGGATACAAAATGCTGCGTAAGCGGTGTAGGTCAATAAAGATACTAAACACTAATGATTATTTTGATGTGACGTTTTGCACAGGTGTCACTGACAGTCATACCAGCACGAAAAATTTTTTCCGACGAATGGGTTCTTGCGCGAAATTTAAATTAGGAAGTCTTACTCTTTTTTGCCCTCAGTTGTTCTATATTATCATTTCACTTTTTTTGGATACCTTAATTTAAGCTTGTATACAACCAACCGCAAGTGAAAAGATGGTTTAATTACGTATACATATGTGGATAGGGGTAGTATTGGCACGATATTATCCATTTTAGGCATAACAAATGGGTATTAGACAGAGACACACACTGAATTCCATTAAGATAACAAATTGAGCGGTAAATCCGTTAACGACAACTGGAAATTCGAAAATCTTAAATTTTTATGGGATCAACAGAAAATTATTATTTCCGAATTTCAACAATAATCACAGAGTGGCCGATATATCAATTAAAAGCCGAACTAGATGCTGTGGTCCAAATCTCGGTATCATGTGGCTTGAAACGTTATGGTCGGTCCAATTTCTACAATTGAGTAAGGCTATTTTGAAGCCACTAAATTGTAAAGTTTTTTCCCGATAACTTCATTGGTACTTGATTTATATATGATATATAAAAAGTGGATAATGATGTCATGTAACTCTATATATATATATATATATATATGAATTTGTTATATTTATAATAATTTTGTTAATAATTTTTCTATTTATTTACAAATCGAAATATCAATGATGTTGATAACAACGGTACCGAAATAAACGAATAAATTCTTTCGCAACTTAAATAAAAATGCGAATGTACTACTCTATTGTGATCATGATCATTTCGGTGTACAAACAACCATCATCGGTTTGCTTTTACAATTTATGTATCTTATGTCGAAATGTAACAGGAAAAAATGGCTCTGGTGCTTCCGAAACCAAACACTGGCAAGACATGATATCAAAGCCGCGTCAAACTATTGTTCAATGGCATCGATTAAAACCAGAGTAAACATCACAAACACCAGAGACTGTGCGCCGCAAAGCATCCACGATGAAACGCGCCTTTCTGCACTACTTATCAAGCAATCCAAAAAGCCGTACTAAGCCGCAGTATAACGAAAATGCAGACTTATGATAAAACTGAAGTCACTTTTCAAAAAAACATACACCGAGTACAAATGTCACTATTGTTGTTATTGCTGTTTTGGAATTGGAAGTTGACAGTGCAGTTCTTAACATACATATGTGCAAACGAGTAAGTAATAGTAAAAATGTAAAAATACACATGAAATAATTAAAGAATTGTATTCATAGCATGTTAATACACTTTATCGTTATACTTGTAATATGTGTGTATGTAAGTATGTAAATCTCTGTAAAAAAGACGAATACAAGAAACATGCATAAAAAATTACTACTTCGTTTCTAGGGCATTCCAAAATTAACTATATTTTTATACTCAAGAAAAAACATTAGCTACAGTTGCACCGAAGCTAGTTTGTTTGACAGCTGTATGCTGCAATGATCCGGTGTGAACAATGTCCTCGAAGATTGCATTATTGTCTTACGCTATGCCAAATTCAGTGAAGATTTCTCATACAAGCACTTGATTCCAACAGGACAGTTTGTATACTCTAGTGATTCGATCTGATGAAGTTCTTTGAAGATTCTACCATTTCCGTAGATTATAATCAATGTCCAATTTCGTCAAATAATCCGTAGATTATAATCAATGTCCAATTTCCATACAAGCACTTTATTTCGAACTTCAATTTGTATGGCAGCTATATGCTATAGTGAAAGAAACTCTTGGTGGGAAAAGGACGGATACCGAATTTCAAATCAGTACCTCAATATATATTGAGTAGTCTTTTCGTATTTATGTTTATTATTTTATTTTATCAAACAAATATGTACCATTTTGGTCGACTTTTCGCCACTTCCGCTAGAGACATTATTCCATCAGTGTAAAACTTTCATCAGGGTAAATCGAAATTTCCAGAACGGAAGCGAGCGTACCATTGTTGGCTACACGAACTGATACACCATCGTCTCCGTAAACTTCACAAATTTCATTGGTGGCTTGCGTAGCATTCTTCAATTTCTTACGCATTTTAGAACAGATGTAACTTTTTCAGACTTATCCGAATTTAATTTGTTGGTTAAGTGAAACTTACGATCCTACTTTTCCAACACCATACATAATAGTATGACGACATCTATTGACAAAATACGAAAAGACTTTTCCGACTGAGGTTTTCTTTGGGGTTTTACAAAGATTGTGGTCAACTTAATAAGTATACTGTATACTGTTTATGTTATAATTTTTTTCTATTTAATGTTTCCTCATCTAAAGCAAATACACAAATCCTGAATGACATCGGATGGAGTACCTGCGAGAAATTAGCTTCGAAATTACTCTTTATAATGAAATCATTTTGGAAAGTAAAATTGTAATATTTATTTAAAAACTTTATGTTTATTGATAGATGTGAATCTTAACTTATAGCATATAGGCCGAAAGGAATTTTTTCTTTCCATTAAATTTTAACAGATGGAAATTCTTATCTAGCATATACTGATATTCATACTGAATTATACAATGCAGTATTTTGTGGAATACCATAATATATAGGGTATTCCATACCAAATCGACCACTTTCGAACCCGACCCCTTTAGATTTTGCTGAAACATATCCATCCTTTTCTACCCTTCGAAAAACATTTTTGAGAAATTTTTCAAAATTTTTTTGTCCAACTTCAAAAAAGTTATGAATTTTGTTATTTTTTGCTAAAAAATTGCTTTTTTTTCAAATAGGCATATCTTTTGTAGAAATTGACTTTTGGGGACCTATTTTTTAATTTTTGTGTTTGAATGAACTTTTCGAAAAAATACATGAAAAAAATTTAACACGATCAATTATATAAAAAAAATCGGTTTTTTTAAGCAAAATCGTAATTTTTTTTTGAAAGTTCGCCTTTTTTTTCCTTAAAAAACTTCAATTAATTTGACAACTATCCCTGCTAGTCCCGGAGTGGGACAGACAGTTTCTGTCTTCTTCATGTATGATTATTTGGCGGTACATTTTAGTAATGTCTGCCGTTAAAGTGTACTTATGTAAACGAAAACGAAGAAGAGTTAAGTACAATTCTTCTTGGATGGTTGGACCTAACATCAAAAGTTCATTCAATGAAATTTGAGAAGAAGTATGACTCGACGCATTAAAGACAACTCGTAATTTTGCGGAATGCGGAATGAAATAGTGTGGTTCACTCGGAATCTTATTATTTGTTGGGCTCATGTGACAAAGCGCTTTATACTCATTCATGACGTCCAGATACATTTTACGAAGTTCAGGATCTTTCAATGTTTTCCTCTCCAGGGCCTGAAACCGCCGAACTGCGATTTCATAGGAGTGACCGAGTAACTTAATACAGCCTTAAATGGCATTCTGACTTGAAGCCTTCCTGAAGGTAATACTTCAGCTGTATTGACGAAAAATTGTTCACACTCAATTTGTTCAGGTGTGAATTTGTCGTGTTGTGTGAAGCCGAAATACATTGCATAATCCAGAATTCCGCCGAAAATTCATAATTATTTACGCGCGACTTAACAAATGCACTTAATTTGGCCCCGACTTTTGTACTTGAATTTCCAATCTCTACAATATTTAATGTCCTTTTTTGGCGTCGAATCCGCAGTTTTTTTGCCAAATCCTCCGTCATGAAGTTGACTTGACTTACTGAGTCCAGCGAGGCTCTTGCGGATAGGTGCTCTCCACAGCTTGATCTCACCAGAATAATTGCTGTCGCCAACATTACCCGGTCAGGCACACTTATTGTATGCATTGCGTCTGTAGTTGTTGTTAGTTGCGGATGAGGTTCAGTAGCGAAGGATACTGGTGCAGTAATGTGTGTTGGACCGATTACACACGCGACATCGTTCCGCTCTGCATTTGGATACCGTATGTCCCTTACGCAAACAATTTATGCATAAGGTCACCGATTTGACAAACTCCAATCTCTGTTGAACAGAGAGTGGGGCAAGCTGTTAAATAGTGGTCCTTCGATTTACACTGCTGAGGCTGCTTCACGTGGTTCGCGCTGGTTTCTGCTATAGGTCTCGTCCTCGAAGATGATGCACCTTCAGTTGATAGGTGCTGGTGCCGTCTATTTAAGGTAGCTTCACAATCCTACCACAATGGTAGCTTGTCGTAATCCAGCTGTTCTTCCCACTTTGATCGGGTGGAAAAGTCAACTTTTGCCGTGACTATGTGAATAATTATCGCATTTGTGATTTGTTTTTTTTATATTTTATTATAT
>NW_017537353.1:56380-80641 GCF_001853355.1 Bactrocera latifrons
TTTTTTAACATACAAACAACTATTCTTGTTCGGAGTTCCTACAATTGGTTTCGTTTTCAAAAATATGTCATTTAAATCAGTTAATGCTGTATTATAGTCTTTTTCTGGAGAAAACTTAACTATGATATTTGGTAAGTTATTCGGATTAGATGCCCATTCAAAGAATTCTATCGGTGTTGTTATTGTTTATCAACTGCAAGTTGGAGGCTGGCTCCCGCTGCGTGTCGTTTGATAATGCCACCAATTCCATCAGACGGACCTTTGCCATGGGCAGTCGCAGAAAAATGCCATTCAGCAGGAATATCAAAATCATCTTCATGATAATATAAATTCACAACATTTTTAAAGTTTTTGAACTGTTGAGGAGCCCATCAGAAAAAAAATAAATCTTGTTACAGCATTCAGGAAGACTTTTTGCATAATCAGTTATTAATTTGATGAAAACATGAAGACCAACGGCATCGTGATTATTATAGTCTGAAATAATTACTAAACTTTTGTGTTCAAGTTCATCATTTTCTTTGTAATAAGAAACCACCGGAAAAACTGTTGCTTGGTTATTAGTCCAGTGAAAACCAGATGCTGCATTTTGTACTACAAACGCATAATTCTCTGCAAAGTCACAAATAATGACAAATTCATTTGGTTTCAGTGTTTCTTTAAATTTTTTAAAAAATTTGGCTTGTTCTTTAGCAATAAATGAGTGAGGTAAAAGAACTTTTAGTTCACTACAAAAGTTTCCAACAAATTCTTCTGTAGGCTTGATAAAAGTTTCAAGTTTCCAAACTACTTCTCGGTTTTGATATCCAATATTTATACTTAATATTCTCGATCTCCTGATTCTCAAAACATGTTAGTAGAATGTTACTCAACTCTTCTACCCCTGGACAGTTGTTACATCCACCCAAATAACATTGGACCGATGGAGTCTACGTGACTCTTAGTAGAGTAAGGCTTTGCAGGGACTACGTATAGAGAAGTTGGACTGCAATAAACTAACGGGCAAGAAACCTTGCAATAAGGAAGCACTAAATGAATTAAACAGAATGCGAAATAAAAACTAAAAACTAGAAAATAAAAATAGGTAAAAAAACTTTTTAAGTTAAACGGTTTTATGCTAAACATAAATTGCAATGTTTAAGATAAATATACTAAAAACCAAAAAATAATAAAATAGATACAGTCGTGGGAATTATAAACATATGCATAGACTAGACTAAAATAAAACTGTGGCTCACGTCAATTGTCTACAAATTATCGACTTAATGTGCGATAGAAGAATCGTTTAATTCGTCGTTAGGCAGTTGGCCCGCAGACGGTGAGGAAATAACTTACTATTTTCTTGCTCATGGAAATTAAAATAGTTATACACTCCATGTAAATAAAAGAGATGTTTCAACTAGTTTATCGTTGGACATTCACACTGCTGGCTGGCGAGGAATCGTTTCACTGCTCGTAGTTTGTCTTTAATCGACAAAACATATGATAAAAGTACTACTCGCTCACCACTATGAAACCCTAAAACTCGCATATAATCGAGCTTGCTGGCTTGTTTCCACATTCTAGAACTACTTACTAATTAAAGTGTAACATTACAAAACAAACATTTTAATCAACGTGATAATTGACGTGCCCCACGGTTTTATTTTAGTCTAGTCTATGCATATGTTTATAATTCCCACGACTGTATCTATTTTATTATTTTTTGGTTTTGGTTTTTAGTACATTTATCTTAAACATTGCAATGTATGTTTAACATAAAACCGTTTAACTGAAAAAGTTTTTTACCTATTTTTTTTTTAGGTAACAATGTCAAAATTTGTATTTTTAAAGATTTATCCGTTTCTTTATCATTTAATTCGTCATGCAGCATTTTAATTAAGGAGCGAAAATTTTCAACATCGTCGTCGTTAGATCTTTCATCGGCAGCTGAGAGCAAACTTTTTTTTAAGCTGTCAGATATCTGATTTATTTTATTATTTAAAAGTTGATAATCATTCAATGTTTTTGAAGGAATCGGCGATTGATTCAACAGTCGCAATGCATCGTTTATAATGGGTAATTGAGTTGCAGCGCTAACTTGGGATGCCGAGCTTAATAGTGAATTATCATTGTTCTCACTGTTGTAACTAAAATCATCTTCATGGTCACTTATATCAACATTAGGATCATCACTAGTTTCTGTTTGTTCCTTTATATAATTTAATTTTGAAGCTTCTTTTCGACACGAACTCCATAACAAATAATTTCCACCTAATCCTAAACTTACTTTCATAATGTCAGTTGCTGGACGTAAACCCACTTTTCTTAAATGTGATTCCAACTTAAATAGATTATAACATCGATCGAATTGCTTTATTGATGCCATAATGTCTTCATAAAATTCTTCCAATCAATTTAGATTAATAGAGTAAAACAATTAACTTTTCAAATAACATCAAATCAAAATAATATTCATAAACTATAATAATTATTTATTTATTTAGCAAATGTAATATCAACAACCTTTCAGTAGACACTTGATCGCACAAAAGATTAACAGCAATTTACAGGTTATGTTTTAGACAGTATGAAAAAACCATATTTATAAATCGATACACACTCGCGTATAGTTTCCAGCAGAGATAAAGAAATGTCCAACTCCTCTCTCACTGGAAGTGAGGGAACAATTGCTAAACGTCAAAACCTGAACTTTGACAGCTAATCGAGTTCGGTAGGTTTTGACGTTTGTCAATTGGAAACGAGCGATGGCCAGATTGAAATCTTAACAAAAAAATATGTAAACGGATTTGTTGCATCGTTCAATACCACTTATAAAAAATGTAAAACAATGAAAATTAATTAATCACTATTTAGTAATTTTTATTCGTGCTAAATGTTTGTGTTGGGTTGATAAATGCCCAAAAATTATTATCTTGTTCAATCTGGCCATAATGGAACGCTAATTTTGAGGTGCTCTCACACTGGAATAAGTTGAACATCCTTTCTAGTATACTGACTATAAGTACATAAGTCAATAATTGTCCAACCCTAGTTTATCGACTTTACTATTAGGTAAAAATTTGAATCTTGGTGATTATATTCGCAAATTAAGTCTATAAATTGAGAATGTTATATCATAAAATCGTTAAATTATATTTTTTATATGATAGAAATAAAGCTTACGGAAAAATTTTTTTTTCATCTTTTTTTAATAAATAAAAAAAATATAAAAAAAATCGGCCCACTCCGGGATTAGCGGGGATAGTTGTCAAATGAATTGAACTTTTTTAAGGAAAAAAAAGACGAACTTTTTACTTAAAAAAACCGATTATTTTATATAATTGATCGTGTCAAATTTGTTTCGTGTATTTTCTCGAAAAGTTCATCACAAAAACAAAAATTAAAAAAAAGGTCCACAAAAGTCAATTTCTACAAAAGTTATGGCTATTTGAAAATAAAAAAGCCATTTTTTTTAGCAAAAAATAGCAAAATTTATAACTTTTTTCAAGTTGGAAAAAAATTTTAAAAAAATTCTCAAAAATTTTTTTCAAAGGATAGAAAAGGATCTATAAGTTACAGCAAAATCTAGAAGGGTCGGGTTCAAAAGTGGTCGATTTGTTATATACATATACATACTTATATTTAAGAGTTTGAATACTCGGTTGAGCTTACGCCTGTTCCGATGAAACATTCTTAGTTACACAGTACCTTTTTATATTGCGAAATGTCTTTGAATGTAATGAATTTTTATAATTGAGTTAAAAATTAATTAAACATTATAGTAAAATGGCGAATTAAGTTGTTAAATAAAATTTCGTCTTTAAAATTAATGAGTTTAAGATGTCGTTTTAAAGTGCACGTCTTTAATCTTTCCTTGACAGTCTTCAATTGCCTTTTTTCTCTTCCTGTCTCGTTGAATTGTTATTGCGTATGCAAATTGTCCCTTCAACCCAAAACGGTCACCCTGTTATACATTCGACTTGAATGTTGCGTTGCTGCCTTTAACAAAAGGTTTCATATATTCAGCTGTTCTGTATATGGAATCTTCTGCATCTGTGAGCAGAAAACTTGGTTTAAGCTTAAGACTACCACATAATTGCGTGAGTTTTATACGGCTGTGGTTGTTTGTGTCTGAAGCTATAGGCGCTTGTTCTCGTGCTGAATTTTCAGTATTTGTAATTTTGCTTATTTACCTTGTTCGCTGGGGATAATTCTGTAATTTATTGTTCAATAGGATCTCATATTTGGGGTAATCGAATTTATACTGTTATAATTATTCGTGCCACTCGTTCTTCCTTTTCGCTGTTTCATGCCAATTGCAGATTGCAAGTATAGCCAGGTCCTTCTCATACCCACACGCGCGCTTCTTTATCCAGTCTGGAGAAATCAGAGCTAACGAAGTGGTTATTGAGGCCAATGATATCAATATCATCGGCGTACGCCAGGAGCTGTACACTTTTGTAGAAAATTGAAGTTGCTCGATTAAGCTCTGCAGCTCGAATTTTCTCCAGCATTATGTTGAAAAAGTCGCACGATAAGCAGTCGCCTCGTTTGAATCCTCGTTTCATATCAAACGGCTCGGAGAGGTCCTTCCCGATTTTAAAAACACAGATGTGATCTTCTTTTCACGGGTCTTTTCCAAGATTTACCGCATGCTAAAATCTGGTCGATTGCCGATTTTCCAGTTCTAAAGCCAATCAATTTGTTGACGGTGGGCTTTAATGTTTCACACAGTACGCTCAATAGAACCTTATATGCGATGTTAAGAAGGCTTATCCAATGGTAGTTGATGCAGATTATTGGGTCTACCTTTTTGTGTATTGGGCAGAGCTTACTTAAATTCCAATCGTCGGACATATCATCGTCCAAACATATTCTACAAAGAAGATGAACTTCTGCATGGTTGGGCAATGAAACCCACTGTTTGTCGCCACATATTTTCGTGTCAAGGTCTTCGTACCCACGGATTTCGACCTCTTTCTTTTTCTGTCTGCAAATGCGTCTCGCTTCCCTCTTCAACTCTCGGTATCTATCCCATCTCGCACCTGAATTGGTCGAATGTAGCGTTGCGAGGTAGGCAGTTTGTTTTTTCTATACTGCGATACGGCACTCGTCATCTTAATAGTTATTTTTCCGAAAGTCAATGGTTTCGGTTGCAGCTGTACGTAAGGACCTTGAAATGTCGTCCCGCTGTTCCCTTATAGCGAGTTGCTGACGAGTACTCTCAGAGAGCAGGAGTAGAAAATCGTTTGTCTGTCTGTTGTGTTTACAACTTCTCGACAATGAACCTTCCTTGCCTTTGTTGACGTCCGTTTTTTGCTGCACAGAGGCTGGTGCGTACTTTGGCTGCAATAATATCGAGTGGTCCGAGTCAATGTTAGGACCACGGTGCGTAGGCACGTCTAAAACATCAGAAACGTGTACTATGTATCACAACATAATCGATCTGTATGATGGTTTTATCCGAAGACAACCAGGTTGCTTGATAAATTTTTCAATGCTTGAATCTAATACTACACAAAACTATATTTCGGGCCCCGGTCATCAAAAGGAAGATCCTTCATCCGATGCTGTTTTGAACTTTTCATTGGGTATGTTTTCTTACGTGTTGAGTCCCAAACCCATCCCGAAACCCTGGGGAGGGATGATTCCTCTTCAAACGGATGCTTTTTTGGCAACCCAGAGGATACCTGGTATAAGGATGGAAGACATGAGCTGCTTAGCTATATGTAAAAAATCGTTTCTGGCCACTCTCAAACGCTGAGAGAATTTTCCAATTCGTTTTTTTCGTACCAATCAATAACTCGAAAGGCATAGTGTTTACTATAAACATATGTATTTCTCCACTGTCGCAGATAATATTTTCTGTATTTTCCAAAATGACGATCTGATGTTGCATTATATGTCTCCTATCGTAACAGTCGATTTTGAAGGATACAGCCAACAAAACTTCATTAATGAGTCAATCACTACTACAATATGACTACTCCTTTTATTTTTTGACTCCAGTGGACCCAGAAAATCTATGTGAAATGTGTATGGCGGTGTTCTTGTTTGTCTTGGTAACGTTTGCTCTGGATATACGGTTCCGAACAATTGATGTACTTTTTAATTTGAGAAATGTAACTTTGTTTTTGAAGAATATATATTTTTTACAGTTCAGCTGTAAACCGTATTCTGGGCATTCTATTCTTCTAATTAAAGATTCCTAACTGTTTGCTCTTTGTCTTTGACTGGAAGTGTTATGTCGTCGCAATGCAATATCTTTTTGTGTCAAATCGCGTTTATGGGTCTTTGAAAAGCTCCACGATAATTAGAAAAACCAAACGGCACTTTATAAAATTGATACTGACCGAATAGGTATACTTCCTACTGGATTCTACCACCGGAAAAATCCATTTTTAAAATGGATAGTACTAAACAATGTTGCATTTTGTAAGCGATCCAGAAGAGACGACTTGTTGGTTTTACAAAAATCAATGAATAGTCTCGTTTTTTAACTGAAAGAACTGGTCAGTTGAAATCTGAGTTTAACACTTCTATTATGCTGCTTTTAGTCATTCGTAAAATTGATTATCGACGATAGGAAGTGGTCACAAACGCACAAGACATGGTCTAAAAAAATTATCGGTTCATCACTTATTATGATTCGTATTTCTACAATGTTTTATCTTCTAATCTACATAATAAGATGTTAGTTAGTATAATTCTTGTTTAGCCACTGTACTCGCTTTAATACCCATATTCAAACTTCCACGTCTAATTGTTATTTCCACCTTTAAACATAACTCTTCACCAGGAACCACTTCCATTTTATACATTTGGATGGAACAGATTAAAATGTCAAATAAAATGTTTAATCATCTATTTGTATGCGATCTCCAAAATAACCATCTGATTTTATTTTTTAACGTTCCACTTTCTACTCAATCCAATAATACGCGCACTCTGTTTTGTTATATTTAAATGCTTATAAACGTATTGTGCTACGATGTTAAATTTGTTTCCTGTGCTGAACAATCTCACCAATTTGACATTTTACTAGTGAGATCACGGCTTGTTAAAACTTTACGAGTATTTGTATTCACTTTTTTTTTTGTTTTCATAGTAAGGAAATATGAGCGGTAAATGTGAAGGAGAGCATGTTCAGACCGCCATCCCGGTTTTCGTAGGCAGGGGACAACGAGGAAAGATAAAAAGACCGTGATGCTCGTGTTCGGGTGGCACATTTTGTGTTCTTTTCCGTACTAGCCCATGGTTACACGATCCGGCATTCTTTCTCATCGGTTTCACTTGGTTTCCAAATAATATTTGCATTATATTCGGAAATTGAAATATGTATTGTAACCGCCTAGTATATAATGATGATGAGTAACAAAAGAGTTCTCGTCTGGACTGCACTGCGGTGGTGCGGCGTCTGTTCAGCTGATATTTCATATAAGTTTTGTAACTGACAGCTGTCATAACGGCTGAAGTTTGTTTATTTAATTTAAACATTATTGTTATGAATTTTATAGTGCCTTCAATTGAAAAGCCAGGATCTTTCGGTGAAAACATATGATCTACATATTATGGGGAGCATTCGTCGACGCCTAAGAACAATTTCATGTAACCAGTTGCTATAATGTATTATAGTTTTGTTCACCTAACGATTGTACGTATCACACTAAAGTAAACGAGATAGATAAAGGGTTATATCTAATATATAAAATTTCCATGTCAAAATGTTAGTTACCGTACTCCTCCGATACGGCTTTACCGATTTTTACCAAATTTTAAATGCGTATTCAGTAGGTCTGAGAATCGGCTACTATCTATTTTCCATACCGCTAAATTCAAAAAAATGGATAACACCGAAAATGAACTTTTTTCTACACAATTTTTATTTTTATTTTTTTTTGATTTTGTTTTTCAATATTTTGCCATCAATGTATGGCAGCCCAAACACGTCAACGAGTACTCCCAGGCTGCGATGACATACGTGTGGAATTATGGATCGCTGTCAATCAGCAAGCGATCATCACGATGTTACACCACGACTTTTCAACCAACAGCTACGATGTTTGATGGACTTTATCTTGAAACAACGTATACATATATGGTGCTGTTAGATACTAGATGTACTCTGTTGGGTGCAAAAGAGAGGTTTTCCACACGCAGCCATTCTTCTTTGGATGGTGGATGGTGGTTACACCAGATCAATTTTGATGAAATAATTTTTGCGGAAATTTCTGATGTAGAGAAAGATCCAGTATTATACTAAGTGATGAAAACCAATATGGTTCATAGACCTTGAGGACACCACAATCCCACTTTATATCAGTCAATACTGAGAATTGCTGTTTGGTGAAATCGATCAAATACGTTTGCAAGTACGTCACCAAAGAGAGCAAAATGGTGGTTATTGGCCTTGAACGAGATTAGATCAGAAATAATCAAATGGGTCGATAAATGAACTGCAATGAAGCGCTTTGTAGGATATTTTCTTTGCAATTCATGAACCTTTTCCGACTGTTGTGCATCTCACAGTTCATTTGGAGAAGGCCACAATGTGTAATTCAACCCAAAGTATACAATACAATTAATGGAAATACCGCTAACAACAAAATTGACATTGAGGAGTATTTTCTCCACTTACGTCAGGGATCCGTCGAAGAAATGTTTACACAGAAATAAAGGCCTACCAGTAGATGGACATTCAAGTGTGTTTTCAACTAATACATTAGGATGAATTTACACAATCCACCCGAAAAACGACGACGGCTTCTACCTTCGGTAGTTATTGATTAATGTATGCGTTTCAACTTCTTTTGACTCATTGCGTACTGTGAATGGTACGGTGTGTGCATCTTTTTGAGAAGCTTGCCAGCAATTACAATTGCTGGAACATGATAATCAATGGAATCAAACGATGGCCGATGCGATAGCTACTTCCCATGCCACTGAAGTTCACACACTTTTCGCGATGACCATTTCAACATATCAGCCTCCAAATCTGCGTCAATTATGGAATACGAACAAAAAATACATTGCCGAAGACATTTTACATCGTATTCCCTAAGAATTGGTAATGGGCAAATTCTGATCGTCTTGACAATGAAGACGAAGCCGTGAACTATCCAGTCTAAATTCTTTGGAGAGGCTTGGTATGCCGAAGCATCATTTGCGTTTCTCTGTCTAGTTCACGTTGTCCGAATAGTCGAAAACACTCCAACTCTGAAAGTATTCGTCGTAGTACCCACCGGGGAAGCAGAGTAAGAGGAAGACCAATACTCCATTTGAAAGACAAGGTGGAGAAGGACTTGAAAGCGCTTGGAATATCCAATTGCGAAAACAAGAACGACTGGCGCGCTGTTATTAACTCGGCTATAACCGCGTAAGGAGTGTCTACGCCAGTAAAGAAGAAGTGTGCCACCTTATGACCAAAAATTTTTCAAATCCAATAAAAACTGTTCAAGCCCCTATGTACTGAATATTTATACCCGATATCTATAGTTGATATAGTTTTTATCGGAAATGTCAGTCAATGCGTGATATATGTAACTGAAATTAAGATATAATCCTTCTCTTGGAATGGTATGTTTATATGCTTAATATAAAGATTTCCCAACTTCCGGGTGACTTTATACTGCATATATTGGCCAATATATGAGTTTTCCCAATGAAGATAAGAGAGCGTGTTTAAATGGAAACAGTGTACCTTAGTGCTTAAAATAGTTAAATTTAAGTGAAAACTCAGCCTAGCCCCTTTATAACTAATATCAGGATTTTCAAACATCCGGCTGACTTTTCTCTATATGATTGCTTTTACATCTTAAAATACTTCCCTTGCTTTGATCCTTGCAAGTTCCAAGATAATAAAATTTTCGGTTGTATCCGAACTTAACCCTTCCAAACTTACACCCTTTTAGATATCAAAGGATGCTCTGCATTTTTACTGGGTGGTCTTTGCTGGTCTATTCTGTAGAGCGATCTTTGTTGTGTTGAAACTAGCCACATATCATCACAATGAACACAATGCATTTGATATTGCTCACCTGAACTGATCCGGGCCAAACGAAATGGAAATATGTTGATATGTACGGTAGGCATAGCAAGAATCATATCTCCATCCCAACCCCAGGACACGGCTTTCTTCTTATTGGTTTCGTCGAACAATTTGACAAGTAAAGACTCAAAACAGTGAAAATATATATTAACCGACATTCACTTAAGTAACTACTATGCAACCGCCCATAGTCAAAGCTCCACATTTATTTTCTCCTTGAATTAAAAAAAAAAAAATTTTAGTGAAACATATCGAATCTGTACAAAACGATTTCCGGCTCCCAGAAGTTGGTTTATATATTATACATCTTTGGAATCACTTTGCTTCAAGCGCTTCCTTTGACGTACAAGGTGCGTTCCAAAGTAAACAGGACTTTTTGAATCTAGGTGCCACCTATAAGTCGACTGGTGCGTTAGAATCTGCTATCTTTGTCGATTGTCCAGTGAGAATTTCATGACAGTTGATTGATTGGAAGTGAAGTTATTGCGTTTTAAATGTCAGTATGTTTGTGTTGTCGGTGCGAAAATGAGCTTCGAACAAAGAACCAACATTAAATTTTCTTTTAAAATTGGTAAAACCTTTACCGAAACGTTTCAATTGATTAAAGAAGTTTATGACGATGGATGCTTACCCCGTAGCAGAGTGCACGTGTGGTTTCAACGTTTTTAACACTTTGAGCCCCGTGTGCCCCAGCGGTGGACATTTATGTTTTGACGATTTGGGGCAATGTGACCACCCGTGGTCATACGTCGTGTTTCATTTTCCGACATTGTGATCACCGGTGGAAACGTTCTACATACATTTTCCATTGAAATAAAATTTTTTCGGTTCCAGGATGTAAGCCTTTTTTGACTTGGACTTTGTAATTTGGTCTGCCAAAGCCCAAAAAGTAGTGAATCAAATTTAGGTAAGAAAAATTCATTTCAAGATTTATAAAGTAAGAAATATATTATATATTTTAGATTTAGAGTTCCAACGAGATGGGTGTTATTTTGAATAATTTTGTCTGCTAACGAAACACTTGTATACCAATTATCAGTGAAGAGGGTTCTTCCTGAATTTAAGAGTCCATCCATTAGCTCAGTTACAACTGTTTCTAAAACTGATGTATCGTCCTGTTTCACTTTGCCTGTATAGACTTTAATGCCATATCTATGCCGCTTATTAGGTATGTATTGCCGGAAATGTATCCTTCCACGGAATGGAACGTTAATTTCGTCAATACACACCTGATTTTCTGGAACGTACGCCTCTTTGAAACTGGGCTGGAGCATATTTAGAACGTCAGATATTTTGTGAAGACGATCATTCAGATTTGCTTGGCTTTCGTTATCCGAAGTATGAAACGTGGTCAATAAATGTTCAAATCTGTTTCTGCTCATAAATGTAGGAATTTCATTTTTATACAATATAGGGACCAATAATCCCTTTGTTGTGGTACTGGAAGTAGACCCATCCAAATAATAATTCCAAGAAATTTATGCATTTCTGAAGGATCGATCTACCCATTTTGCTAGCCTTTTTGTCTGCGATCTATTGGAGGACTTTTCGGCTGCAATAATGTATTGCGCAGCAAACCTGTTAGTTTCTGTAACAAACAGATTTATCATGTCTTCAGATATAAAATAGATGAAAAAATCTGCAGGAGATTTTCCAGTTAAATTGGCAGCAACATCAGGATTCACGCCTGTACACATCGGGGACTCAACAAACGTCAATCGATCTCCACCAACAAGCCCCCATGTTCGACTATTTATCAAGTTTGCAGGAGGAACTTCTTCGTCAGGATCTTCATCCAAGTCCATTGCTGTATCTTCATTGCTATCGTCGAAATCTTCGTTATCAGCTTTTGAATCAGAACTTTCAGAATCTGGCTCAAAGTCATTATCAACAAATGAAACATTTGAAAATCCTGTAACTTCGTCTACACTCGATTTTTCGAGCTCGTCAGCAATGTCATCACGTGTTATAAGTTTTCTAGGCATCTTAAATTAAATCTATAAAACAAATAAATGAAAAAAATAAAAAAGATACATACATAAAATTATATAATTAGAGTATGCTCACTGGTGGCCACTTGGGCCCAATATGTATTTTGACATTCTGGGACCATGTGACCACCGGTGGTCACAAAAAAAAACAGTAAAAAAACAAGAAAAATGCATTTGGTTTATTAAAAATATTTATCACAAAGTCAGCTCAATCGCAAAAAATCAATAAAACTAAGTAAATAAATTTTGGTCCCAGTTTGTCAACTAAAGCACAACCCTTCGTCAGCATGCGGCCCACCGGTACCAAAAAAGAACTAACACGGGTGGGCACGTGGGACTCAAAGTGTTAAAGTGGTCGTGAGGACATAAATGACGATCAACATGTGGGCCAATCAAAATCCGTGATCACCGAAACTTCCATCGAAACTATTAATTTCATCATATGTGAACTCATTAAAAATCATCATTGAAATTCATGGAAATTTAATTAAAACGCCAAGTACACGACACGATCATTTCCGCGAACATTCCGCAATCTTGTTTGCAGCTTTGGCCATACGTCATACGAACTTTTGGCCGAACATTAGTTCTCTTTCAGACAGCGATGAATACGGACAACAATTGTGCTGCAGCAATATTGCTCGCTGTGGCAATTAAGCGTAGAAAAAAGAGAGAAGATCACAAAAAAAAAGAACTTGGTGCAAAGAATGGTTTAAAAAACGAGCAGTTCTTGGACGAAGTGAGCTTATTAAAGAACTTGAATTCATGTTACAAAATGATTTTAAAAATTACGTTCGTATGAGCAAGGCAACATTTGACCAACTTTTACAAAAAATTTTGCTACTCATAACGAAACGGGATACAATAATGAGAGAAGCGATTCCCCCTCATCACCGCCTTGCTTTAACTTTGCGCTTTCTAGCTAGTGGCAATAGCTTTGAAGACTTAAAATTTTTGACAGCAATTGCGCCCCAAACGATTGGGAAAATAGTTACAGAGATTTGTGATGCCATAATAAGTCAATTGAAAGATTTTATTAAGGTAATTATTTATTGATTAAATTATTTGTTTTCGACTAAACAAGAAAAGTTTCATGTGTACATATGTGTGTCTGAAAATTATTGGTTTTTTGAAGTAAAAGTAAAAATAAATTTTTCGTAAGTTTCAAACGATGCAAAGAAATTTTGGAAGTTTTCAACCGAGCTCAAATTAATGGATGATGTATCTTCAACGATTCGTATGTTTCGTGTGACTTGAGGTGACATTCTACTACTGTTTATGGACGAGCCGCTACTTAAAGGAGTCGGAACTCTTATTGTATAATTCTGCATGTATTGGGGCACCGCGTAGTTAAGTTGCGTAGACGTGCGCATTGGGTATTGCGGAATGACATTTAGTGTTAATATTTGCCTCCATTTCACTATATACAGCTTCCAGAAACAGAAAAAATTGGAAGGTAGAAGCGAGAAATTTTGATGCACTCTGGAACTTCCCAAATTGTATGGGCGCAATTGATGGAAAACACGTCAATATAACAAAGCCACCTGGATCTGGATCTTTTTATTATAATTATAAAAAAAAAAAATTCCATCATTTTAATGGCAGTGGTTAATGCTAATTACGAGTTTTTGATGGTGGATGTTGGCACAAACGGAAGAGCGTCTGATGCCGGCCTTTTTAATGATAATAATAATAATACCCAACGATTACCCTCCTCCCGCCCAACCGACGCGAGGGGCGCCATCCGCGAACGAGCGGAAATAGCCGAGTCATAAAAGGCAAGAGAGTTTTAAGCGTTGCGACCTTAAGCTGCTCAGCTACAGAAACAAAAATTTCAACAGCCAAAATTAAGAATTAAAATTAAATTTTATAATTTTTAAATATTACTTATTAAGATTATATAGAATAATTTTTTTAATGGTAATGAGAATTGAAATCATGACATATGCGGCGGAATGGTTCGTTTAGCTCAAAATGTGTTCTATAAAATTTTAAAAGTAAGGGTCTAAACTGTCTGGTAAAGCGAAGGCGAACGTTAAAATTAATATCAGATAAAAGAGATGGGCTATAGACTGACCCATTCATGAGTTTTACAATAAATATTATACCAAGCATCTCCCTACGACTAGCGAGTGTTGGGAGATTTCTAAGTTTTAAACGATTAGTGTATGGGGGAAGATTTAAACTGGGATTCCAATGCAAATGATTTAAGGCAAAAAGTAAAAATTGTTTTTGAACGGATTCTAACTTATCCGAATGGACTTGGTAACTAGGGTTCCAAACCACAGATGCATACTCTAATATAGGCCTCACCAGGGATGTAAAAAGAATTTTCGTGGTAAGCAGATCTCTAAATTCTTTAGATCAACGTTTAACAAAACAAAGAGCGCCTTTAGCTTTAAAAACCGTGGAAGATGCGTGAAGATTAAAATTCAATTTGGGGTCCATAGTTACTCATAGATCAGCAGAATTGCATATTTGCTCCAACCTAAAGTTTTGTATTGCGTATAAAGAGGGTCTACAGATCTACTTGAAAAACACATCGTTTTACATTTCTTAAGATTCAATGGCATGTCATTTCTATCACACCAAGAAACTAGGTTGTTTAAGTCTGTTTGCAACTGACATCTTTCGCTGTATGAAGTATATGTACGTTTTAAAAAGTTTTACACCGTCAGCATATAATAAAATTTTTGAAAACTTAACAACAGATGATATGTCATTAATAAATAACAAGAACAGAATTGGGCCAAGATGGCTACCTTGACGAACGCCTGAAGAAACATTGATTATGTCAGAAAAAGTATCGTTAAATATGATTTGTTGAATTCTATTCCTAAGATAAGAAGCAACCCATTTTAGAAGTATTGGTTGAAAACCAAGAAGATCAAGTTTATTCAAGAAAATTGAATGGGATGCTTTATCAAAAGCTTTACTAAAATCTGTATATATAACATCAGTGTTCTTATTCTCCCTAAAGCCCGTTGATACATGTGATACAAATTTAAGCAAATTTGTTATTGTAGATTTCCTTTTACGCAAACCGTGCTAAGAACAAGAAATTAGTAGAGAGATCCGAAAATGTAGTCTGTTATAATTGCTTCAAAAAATTTAGGTATTGCAGACAACTTTGCTATTCCCCTATAGTTCTCAATAGATGACCTAAATCCACTCTTATGTAAAGGAATTACAAATGACTTTTTCCATATGGATGGAAATACGCCTTGCATGAGAGATGAATTAAATAGTTTTGTTAGGGGTTGGTATATATATTTGGCACGTTTCTTAAGAAAGCATGAGGGAATCATATCTGGGCCATAATTGTATGATTGTTCTAACATATTTAACTGATATAAGACGTCTGCTTCGGAAATAGTAGGTGCATTAATGACAGAAATCGGACATAACTTGTGCTGATGCAAACGAAACAAATTTTTTTTCATCTCTTAAAAATAAAACGTTGAAAATTCCTGACCCTCAGAAGAAAAAATAATTTTTAACTACAGGCTTTCTCGGGCGAGAAGAATTGTTGAAAACTGTTTTGGCATTTTAGCATCAAGATTTAGAATTCTCCTACAAACTATTAATTTATCACCAGAAAAAGTCACGAAAATTGTGTTAACCTGTTGCTCCTTTTTACGGAGGCAAAATGAGGAGACGTATTTTGAAGGTGGATTCGATGTTGAAGAAACAGATCCCGGAACGATAGAATACGCCGATTGGCATAATGACCATGGACTTACAGCTCTTCAAGCTTCAAGTGCAAAGAATGCATCCAATTTAGCAAAAACTACTCGAGAAAAATATTGTAATTATTTTAATACAGTCTGAGCAGTTCCGTGGCAGAACAATATATTAAATATAAGAAAGTGAATCATTTGCGGAATAAAAACAAAATGAATGTTTGTGTTCACCAAAAAAAAAAAAAAGAAACAATAAAATTTTGACTTTTTTTCTTACCTCAAATTTTCATCCTGCATTGTGGTAACGCCTGCCAAAGTTCTTCTTGATCTTTCAAAAAGCATAGCAAATCATAGCACCAAAGAGTAGGAACATATTCATCCTCAGCACCAGCACCAGACTTCAAATTATCTCTTTTGTTTTTTTGCTTCACGCCGGTGTTGCGCGCGCCAACTACTTATTTTTTTTATAACTGTATCCTTTGTGGCATCAGGATCTACTTCTTTTAATTTTTCGATTAAAGTCGCATAAGCATTATTCCTTTTAATTCTATTACAATAATCTTTGCTTTTTACATGCCACAACGATAGCAAAGATTTATACATTTCAATAAATTCGTCAAGTCGCTTTTCAAATGGGCCAGGCAGATAAATGCTGAACTAAGTCCAGCGGTTAGCGATATGACTGTAAGGTAGAGGTTTTTATAAGGAAACCTAAGAGCACGGAGTCTAAAGAAATAGGCGCTAGACGAAAAAATATAGAGATTTATCCAAAACGGACATAGGTGCTGCCATTTTCATGGTAATTTAATATTTATTTCATTATATTTGTTATTATTGTTATTCCTTCGACTTCATACGTCTGCGTACTTGACCTACTTTATCTATTGCAACATCAACAACAACTGAATAATTTGTCTATTATTGATAACGCCAGACCAGATTTGACTTCGATCTGCGTGAGCGCGTCTATTGTCTCAACCATAGCATGCGTTTGAGGTTTGCGTACTTATAGTCTAAATACCGTATATGTTAGGGTATGTGTCCTGGCTTATGATCAACAAAAAGTGATCAATTTCGAGTTTCCCTAATTTTTTATAGAAACATAAACTTCAAATTTAATGAGTAATGTTCATTATCATTTGAAAAAACATTCTATAGCATTTATTTTTTGAATAATACCTCTTTCTTGTTGTCTGCGTCTACGTTTCAGACGGTCCATTCATTGAGTCCAATTTTCGATGAATAATTCAATTCAATATCATGGCGCGATAGCGGTCGCCATTGACGGTAACGTTCTCATCGACATCATTTTTGAATCTTTTCCGGTTTTCTCGTTTCAAATGCTGCAATTTTGCTTTTTTACATACCTGTTTAGGCCTCATTGCTAAAAAAAATGGCTTTAAAACATCGCATCTCCTGAACTTTTCAAGAGCCCATAGAGCGAAGAGATGTCGCTTGGGAAGGTTCAGTGGCTTCAGTTCTTGCATAGACGCTTTCAATTTAAGATCTCGAAATAAAATGTGCCAAGTATATATACGAATTTTCCATTCTCGAAATATATAAATGCGAATTCCAGTTATTTTATCTGGTGATTTTAATACAAAGTACTTGAAAATTTTACTTTTAAATAAAATATAACAACCACAATATGCGGTACAAAGATCGATACAGTTTTAATAGTTACATTAAAAAATTAGCATGTAACTAATTTAAGTACCCATTAAATATTAGACTTACGACGAAGATATAAATGTACAAATATCCTTCTTAGTTATTACTATGCGTATATCATCTGAATGATTGCACTTATTGTATTCTGAGCCGGGTATAGTGATACTCATTTAATACGCAAACTTCGCAAAACACGCAATTTATTCTGCGACCTCGAGATTCTATTTCCAGTGGCATTCCTGACAGTTTGTCGCAAATCCTTATCGTTTACTCGTTTCTCGCGTTGTGACTCCTTCGTGTTAAAATTGTAAATGTAAGAAAATTTAAATATAATATGAAATTATTTGATTTTTCAAACTAAATTTGTTAATTATTTATAGAAAAAACCATGACGGATAAATGACACGTCTGGGTGGAGAGAACACCAAATCAGAGACTGGCTCACGATTGTCTCTGACAATGTAAAGGGTAGCATTGACAAATTTAAGGTAAAATTCATGTTTATGTATTATTATATTTTATCACATTACGAACTTATTACAGAAACCAACGGTTCAAAATATTTACACAGTTTTACGGAACACATAAAAAAATAATATCCCAATTATTTCAGATGCATATCTTGAACCATCTTTTACAAGTCCATTAATCAGTCCGTCTGATATATTTCTTAACACCATATAAGTGTGTAGGGGCCAGTCTGTCCGCTCCTTTTTTAGAAGGATATATAAAAGATTAGAAATGAATTGAAGCTGACAGACGATATTTTTAATGTAAAAGTTCACTTTGTACTATTTTTCCAAGATGAGAAAATTATTTTAAAACACTGGCTATAGGCGTGTTCTTCCTTTCACCGCTGGTTTATAGCAATCTGAAGCCAATCTTTAGGATTCCGAATGAGAGAACTCTTAACGATTTTGATATTAGAAAATAGTGCGATAACTGAGATGGTGCATATTTTGCACCTTGGACTCACCCCCTTTACTAAAAGGGCAATTCAGAATCTTGTGCATCTGAGTTTGCAAAATTATACAATTGCAAATATTTACTATTAACAATGAACGTCTTTTTTGTAGATTCTGTACAACCCTTGCAAATACCGTTAATTCGCAGTTGATCTGTGAAGAAAAACATTGTTTGTAAACAAAATTTTCGCACAAGTTGGAAAATATGCCGCTGCTGAAGAAATTATGGACACAAGGTAAGAAATATTTTTATGCGAAGTTTCAGTCAATAACAATTTTCTTCTAGAAATCGAAGTGATGACGCAGTGGATGTAGTTTTAGATGAATTGGTTGACAATATATCTGTTGTTAAGGAGTTTCGTCGAGGAATTTACAGTACAACACTTAGGTTAGACATTTGGCGCAATAATATTTTGACGACACTGGACGAAGGCCGATTCCGTGAAACGTTAATAGAAGATAGTGACCAGATATAGACTCTGGTTGATTTCATAAAAAAACATACAAATAGTATGGGATACCTTTGATGAGTTGCCGTTTTGTATTGGATATATTGATAGAACCGAGATTAAATTAGCAGAATCGCCAATCGAAGACCATACATCGTACTTCTACAGAATCACATTTATTCAATAAAAGCACAATTAGTTTGTGACTATGAACAAGTTTTTACATATTGTGATTTGTCTCCCTGGGAGCTGAGAGCAAAATGAGCATTATTTTTCTTCACAGCAATGGTTTGCTGCGGAGCCCCTACAGAAGCAACGCAAGGCAGTTGGATAGAAACGACCAAGTTGCATTTAATCTACAGCATAGCAAATACCGGGTTAGAGTAGAGCACTGTTTTGGGCTTCTGAAAGATAGATTTGGAAGCCTTAAGCAGCTAAGGATGCGTGTGTTTAACAAAAAAAAAACATAAATTAAGCTGCGATTGGTTTATAAAAGGTTCTACTTCTTTCGAAGACGGTTTAGATCCGTCCGTCCATATACCCAACAATGGTGGAGAAATTTAAAGACAAGCCATATATGAATTAATGTTTTCTCAAATGTATTTTAATTCATTTGTCAGTTTTTTAATTTCATATACTTTTAAATAAAATTATTCTATACAAAATAAATGGTTATTTCAATTTACGTATTTAGTTCAAGCTAAACATTAAAAAGATTACGCTTTGAGATAGAAGACCGCAAGCTGAAATTAAAATAGAGTAATTGGAGTAAACATTTAAAAATAAAAAGATAAATAAAGTACAAAGAGAAATTAATTCCTGTTGAGAGAAATACTTATATTTTATCTCAATTTCGAACTTATGTAAGCATGCTTCCTTTTCTATTTGAAGTTTTTTCAATTTTTTGTCTTTTTCCAATTCTAAAACACAGCTCACAGTTCTTAATTCTATTTCAGGTTTATATCTTTCAATCTCTGCTTGCAATCTTCTTTCACTCAAAGCGTGAGCTTTTTCATGCTTTCTTTTTCCCACTCAATTTTGATTTTTAACATTTCTATACTCTAGACTTGAAAAGCAACAAGATTTGCAGCAGATTGCTTTGAGACATGTTTTTTTAATTTTTCCCTCGAAATCTTTGGCTTTTTCAGGAACAATTATTTCACTTATATTGCCTGATCGCAGATTTGCATTGTTGGTAGTGTCAATTGGATACTCACTTTCTTCGCCGACATCAGAAAAGTGATTTCAAGTATTTGGCTGGCCGTGCTTTCGCTCATAACGGACGTCTGCCACTATCAATCATTTCAAACAGCAATCCACTTATGGATTTTGCTCCGAAAATATATTTAAGTTGATTAAATTGTGGGCACACAACAGCACTTTGCCCGAAAAATAAACATTAGATAAAATTTCGTCGCATTCATTTCGCTTACCTTCAACACTCGATGTCCCAGCATAGGACTTGAAAAGGCCTGCTGCAGTTGACATTCGTCAATCGCTTGCTTTTTTAAACGAAGCTTTTAGGTGCCGCACTTCTCAAAGAATTAGAAATTAGTTTTTTGCAAAATATTTGAGCTTTTGATGCCTATTAAAATAAAAATTATGGTTTAATAAATTAATTAATAAGTGCTCTCTGCAAAAGTTTCATTTACCTCTACTTCTGGAGCTTCCTGCAAGAAATCCTTTATAATTTGAATTTCTTTTTACTTGGCTTTTCTCTTCTTAAGCATTTTTTTATTTTTTGTAATTCTTCTTTTTTTACAATGTTTTTATTTTCGACAACTGCTGATAATTTGCAAACCAGTGTTGCACATAATCAATAGGTGTATTTTATTTGACCAGTAATTAAACTTTGTATAGAAAACTTAGCCAACATAATTATGTTGGCTTGTCATAAGCTATCATAACTTGTATATTAAATTAGAGGCATTGCCAGTTCATCGCTTGTTTTCATTCACAATAGCTAAGCTTTTTCCAAAAAAAAAAATAGTTGGTAATAGCGAGAAACCTCATTTTGACAGATAAAAATGTAAACAAACCAAAATTATAAATTTTTTGGATAAGTATTGAGTTAAAATTAAAACAAATATGAACACTTGTTTTCAGTTTTTTGTATTCTAGACCTCAAATAAATAAATATATTTGTATAGTATATTACTATTTGGTTTAAAAATTTGAAATTTAAAACTAAATTGTATATCAGCTGATTGCTCTAGTACGCAATGCCAACACAATTAATTTTTAAGCAAATATATGGAATAAGCTAAGTGCGTTTTATTTGTCCATGATTTAGCTATTAGCTTGTGATGGTCAAATAAAACACGGCTAATGGCGTTGTAGTGTTGCTCCCTTGCAAGGAATATTAGTGCAAAAGCAAAAATATGCTCGCTAATTTGCAGTTGCAAAACTATTGACACCAGATTCTAAACTGCCCTAATGTATTTCATTGTTCACGGTTTCTTGAAATTTGATATAGCCAAAAAATATATTTTTGAGGCTATTATCTAATTACTCAACTTAGTGCATTCTGAGGACACATACTTTGAAGTAAATTACAAAGAGGTACTTTTTTAAAGACGAGAAGCTGTTTCGTAAATTTTTAAACGTCCGATATGTCGATCCGATATAGTGCATTTTTGCAACAAAATTTCTTAAAATCTCAATCGTTGTATAGCTCTGCTCGTTTAAATTGCTCCTCGCCTAGTTTTAGCAATATGATCGAATAAGTCTTATTAGATTAGGTTAAGTTATACCGACCGGTTAAATAATTTTATGTTGTTAATATTCTCAAGTTTTTTTAATTAAAATAATATTTAATACTTTTTTTATAAACGCACTTTAATTACTGTATATATAGGGTAGAAATTTTTATGTTTTCGTAAAGAAATTGAATTTAGTTTAAAAAAATAAATAAGCAACTGAGTTTTCTGTAAGATTTATATATATTTTTTGATTGTTTGTATTATATAACAGTTCAAAGATTGTTCGTCGCCTTATTTTCCATTCACTGACACGAGCACTGACTCGTTAATTTGTGCTCACATTCTTCAATTTGGTAATCGAAATGATCATCTTGCTGCCGTATAAGGATGTGTGGCAATGCGCAACAGAAAATTCATTTGTTTATTCTTCTCGACTTATAGCGACTGAATACTTTGTTAAAAATATTTCTTTGGCTTTGTGTTAAATTCTTAAAATTCACTTTAAATGCCGTTATAACAGTGCTATATAATTTAAATGTACAGTCACCTGCGATTCATTCACTTCCTTCAAAATTTTTATCTGATTCATTTGATAATCCAAAATTATTAAAAATGCATACATCATGAACGCCATCTGAATAACCTACCACACTCCCTGAGTCTTAATAGAATAAATTTCTTCTACTTTACTAAAGTAGAAACCGCTTACGCGGTTGAAGCCGAGTTAACAACAGCGCCAGTTTTTTTATTTTTCGCAAGGTGGCGCCAATTGGAAATTCCAAGTGAAGCCAGCAGCCTTGTCCCTCCAACGCAGTGGAAGTCTTCCTATTCTTCTGATTCCCCCAGCGGGTACTGCGTCGAATACTTTCAGAGCTGGACCGTTTCGGTCCATTCGGACGACATGACTTAGCCAGCGTAGCCGCTGACTTTTAATTATATGAAATATTTCAATGGTTCATCGTTCCATCGAATGCGATATTCGTCGTGGCCAACGCGCAATGGACCTGAAATCTTCCGCAGAACTTTTCTCTCGAAAACTCGTAACGTCAACTTATCAGATGGTTTCGTCGTCCGAGCTTCTGCACCATATAACAAGACGGGAATAATGAGTGACTTACACAGTTTGGTTTTTGTTCGTAGAGAGGGACTTTACTTCTCAATTATCCAAAGTATCACCTGCTGGCTCGGTCACCACCAGGTCCATTTGCTTCGCTGCTCTATTCATTCTGGAGAAAGAATAACCTTCGGCGCGGTTGTTAAAGCCAATGATATCAATATCATCAGCATACGCCAGCAGCTGTACACTTTTACTCTCTGTTTAATTCTGCAGCTAGCTCGAAATATTTTCTCGGGAAGTAGGTTGAAGAAGTCACACGCAAGGCAGCCTTTTCTGAAACCTCGTTTGTTATCGAACGGCTCGGAGAGCCCGATCCTGACGGAGCTTTTAATGTTGCTCAACGTCAATTTACACAGCCACAATAGTTTTGCGGAGATACAAAACTCAGGCATTGCGGGATAAATGCAGCTCTTTTTCGTGCTGTCAAAAGTAGCTTTGAAATCGACGAAAAGGTGGTGCGAGTCAATTCTCTTTTCAAGGTTCTTTTCCAAGATTTGGCGCATGGTGAATATCTAGTCAGTTGTTGATTTTCCAAGTCCAAAGCCACACTGATAAGGTCCAATCAGTTTGTTGACGGTGGGCTTTAATTTAATTTTCCTAAATCTGTTTTCATCTAGTTCCTATAAGATCTTCTTCTATATATAATTTTATTCGTTTGCAATGTAGTATCACTTTTGTTCTTTGCATGGAACCATTTGGCTATTGATAAAAATGGATTTCAACGAAAGATTAAAGTTAGTTTTGCTCTATTTACCCATTTTAATCCCGCAATCGGAGGGTGCTGCTCTATATCCCAGCCGAAATCAACAATGATTAAATTTTAACTTTGCTATTTCCCATAATTTAATTCTCTACATTTTTATTTATACTTTTAATAATTAAAAACAGCCAACTTATTGCAAAGCTGCCACGGGCCGCTCATTTAACCCAAGTTGCCATTTTGCCACTTTTCAAATAGGTATGATATGATTTCTAAGTGCCGTTTTGGGCCATTTGGTAATAGGTATAAATGGTAATGAAAATGATTCTACCGTTCAGACAAGTGTTTCTGAAGATCGCAATTTGTCGATTCCAAAACGTTTTCAAAAATTGGGACTGTCTCAAACCAGAGAACGTAAAGTATAGAGAAGGTGCAGGTTCGACTGCGAACATTTGTTAGATTTATACTAGAGAATTCACCTCATAACAACAGAAGTCACGCTGTTAAATTTTAACAGTTCTCCACATATTTAACCCAGAATATGAAGAGAAATAAATATATGTATTAACGGCATATGATGAAATGGCATATATGCCGAAGCCAGAGAATATGAAGAGAAAAGATATAAATATATGTACATATATATGCATGCACATGATGATACACCGAAATAGAGAATATTAAAGAAAAATAATTTCTTTGATATTCCATATGAAATGCAAATGTTTCATTTTGTATGGAAATATGTACATATGTATGTAGAACTTTTTTTTATTTTTTATTTCTTATTTTTCAAATTATTTTGTTAATTTGATTTTATTTTATCATCAAATACGTTGTCTTTACCCCAAATTCGGTTTTTAATTTTGAAATTATATCCTCAAAAGATGGTTCAATCAGCGTTTCTATCACCTGCAGAGCTTTACCACGTAGTTTATTTGTTATCACTTTTC